>NC_134354.1:244127847-244427847 GCF_048569485.1 Anomaloglossus baeobatrachus | reverse complement strand
CCAGCGAACAGCCTCTTTTCTAAGGGGGAGGTTCTTGCGGCATTACAGCGACGTCACATGGCAGGCATCCAATAGAAGCAGAGGGTGGAGAGCAGCCGCATGAAAGTCACGCCCACCTTGTTGCCGGAGGACGCAGGTACGGTGTTGTTCGTCATTCCTGGGGTGTCACACATAGCGATGTGTGCTGCCTCAGGAACACCGAACAACCTGCGTCCAAAATCAGCAAAGATTTTTGAGAAATAGATGACGTGTCAACATTCAACGATTTGGTGAGTATTTTGCATCGTTAGTGGTCGCTCGTATGTGTAACACGCAACAACGTCGCTAACAAAGCTGGATGTGCATCACAAATTCCGTGACCCCCAACGACATCTCATTAGCGATATTGTTGTGTGTAAAGCAGCCTTTAGACCTTAACTTCCCCTATAGACATTTGTGTGGGACAGTGTCAAGCGCCTCTACAAAGTCTAAAAACACCACAGCTACCCTCTGTCCAGATTTCTTCATAAAACCTCATAAGATTAGATTGACAACTTCTGTCTTTAGTAAATTTATGGTGGCTGAAGATTCGTGGCAAAATCAGCTATTGTAAGCATGTGAACATCAGAACTGTGCAATGGAGCAAAACATGGTCTCCTGGTCTGATAAATCCCACTTATATAAACACAAAAATGTAACAGCTGACTGTAAAGGCTAAGATATATCCAAATATTGTATATATAAAATTTGAACTGCAATAATACTACATAGAATTTCTTACAAAATTGAATTACTTAGAGCATAAATTGGATAATTCATGAAAGCCCATCAGCCACGACAAGGCGTATCTATCTTTGATGAGAACCGAAACCTAATATTTATCAAACATGCCTTTCCTGTTCTAAAAGTCTACAAATTTAAAGAGCAGTTAGGATTCAGCATGAATTAAAATCAGCTTAAGGCTGATGGTAGCAGTGCGCAGTCAAAAAAGGAGGCAGTGAAAACACTCCAATAGTATACTACAAAAAAATGACTAAAAAAACCCCCTCCTGTAGATACGTTAAAGCTGTTTGGTGGCTAGGGACAGTCTTGATATTATGGGGGACTAGTTTAACTACAGTACCAATCCCACCTGCCAAATAACTAGAATCCCTGTTCATAGAGGAGTTTTCTTTTTATATTATGTTTTATATTTTAGAGTAATAGTAAATTCCATTAAACTTTGAATTAAAGTAATTGTACAGGACTATATTCTTGATAAGAAGAGTTGAGCGAGTACCTAACTATTTGAACTCGCTATACAAATAAAGAGTAATGTCTAATATTTTCATATTCTTTCTGAATAGTACGTATGTGCAATGCAAGTCAATGGGGAAAAACTCAAAAAGTAATGAGTAACCCAAATGCCGTACTATTCTTGTGAGTAGTGAATAGTGCGAAATTTGGGTTACTCGTTATTTTGCGAGTACTCCCCATTGACTTGCATTACACATGTTATGTGAAACGAATACGCGGGTATTAGACTGTACTCGTTATGAGTATAGCGAATATGACTAGTTAGGTACTCGCTTAACTCTATTAATAAGGTATCCTTAGAATTGGTCCTGCATAGTGTACTGAGTTGTAGCGTTCGTTATTTGTACACTGATTACTGTGGGTGGCTGTGGGACCTGTCAGCAGTTCATTGGGGAGGTCCCAGGTAGAGGACCTTTACGAGCCAATATTCATAACTTATCCATCAGATATCTCATCAATATCACAGTCCTGGACAAAACTTTTAATGGACATTTAATTATTTTAACTTGAGAGAATCTTAAATAAATGAAAACTGTTATACATTCTTAAAAAAAAGATGTCTTTTGCCTTCCTTACAACATTCAGTATTCATTTATCAACCGACTATAAGTTAGGTAGTTGGGGGCGCATTTACAAAAGTATTCTTAAACATTAACTTACATGCTAAGCCTTTGCAGCCTTTAAATGATAAGGAACCATTGATGTTGAAGTGTTAGGAGTCGACTCATGGATAAAATTGTATACACTCACTCAGATAGTTTGATAATTTTGTGTAACTTTGTGCATGGCATAGGGACACCAGAAACATTTTCCATATTTACTATATGCCATAAAATTGCCACGGACTTTCCTTTGTACTGTCACGGACTTTCCTCTGTACTGTCACGGACTCTCCTCTGTACTGTCACGGACTCTCCTCTGTACTGTCATGGATTTTCCTCTATTGCAGATTTTGCTTACAGGTTCTGAGTCTGAGTCTCACCTTATCTTGTGGGACTCTTTTTAATAAATGGATTCCATTTCCTTTGGGGAGGAGAGGGTTAATGTCAGTTTACCTTCCAGCAGCTTCTGACTCCTGGTCAGGTATTTTCGGGTGGGAACATGCCCAGGTCCTATAAATAACACTCAACTTCCACCAGAGGGTGCCAGTTATTTTCATTTATTTGGTAGCTTGGCCAGGAAGAGGAAGGAACTGGAGTAACCCTCTCTGAGACTTGTTTTGTGGGCTGCAGCATTGGTTGTTTCTGCAGCACTTCTAGATGTGCTGGTTGAACAGTGTAGATGTTGCCCAATAGTTTGTTTTTTTCCACCCTTTTATCTTGTTTCCCCTTGTGCACTGTTAGTAGTTCCTTTGTGTGTGGTTGCCGTGTGTATGAGTAGTTGTTATAGTAGTTACCCCTTTTTTGTCTATATTTGTCGGGGGGTGGTTGACTTCGGTTCTAGTCCCTTCACCCTGGGTGGTGGGTTCTGTAGGGGGGTATTATTATCAGGGACAAGGAGAGGAGATAGGGCCTAGGTTGGAGGCCTGGACTTCCCTACCTCTAAGGGTGCCTCTGTGTGTTAGGGTGAGCACAGGGGCCCAGCCTTAGGGCCAGCTTAGGCTTCCCTGTTTTTCTCCTAGCATTTGTTGAAAAGCCTCATTTAAGTTTTATTTTAGTGATTTTTTTTTCTGCTGGGTTTTTCTAAAAATAAATAATATAATGAATCCTGCAGGTTAATTTCTTGAAAGATTTACAGATGCTTTGTTTTATTGAAATTTTGCAACAATGTACAAATAACAAAATTTGAACCCAGATGGAGTTTGAAAGTGGTTCATTCAGCACATTGGAGGATAGCTGAGCTCCTGGCTCCCAAGGCATCAGCTGGATACTTTAACACAAGGTTCCGCTCCACCACTCATTAAATATATATGAGATTTAATAGGCATGTGGTCTGGAGACCGGCCTCGCCGTTTATTAGCTGTACGCTTTTCCTCATTAATGCACAACCTGATTAGGTCTCATTACCAGTGTTTGATTTGGAGGCCTTTTGTTACTGTAACACAGTTTATTCCTCATTAGAGTCAGCAGTGCTGCCTTTTTTGCCTCCTTACAAATGTTCATTTTGCTCATCTTGTACTGATAATCTACTGTGTGTTCATAACAACTATCCAGAGCGCCATCAAACTCGCTTATGAAAAGGCAGATTAAAATTGTCAAGAAAAAAAAAAAAAGCTTTGCTGAGAAATTGCGTGCAGAATGCAAATTATTTATGTATAGTAGAGAAAACATATTAATTCTGGTACAAACAGAAATCCTTTGAAGCAATTTAAATGTGTTATATTTGAAAATGTCTCTTCATAAACCATTTGTAACATAAATGGATTTCATTCAGTCAGTCTTGCCCATGTATGAAATATTGCATAAACATGCCTGATTATCTACATTGTGGGATAAAAAGAGGAACAGAAAAAGGGCTGCTTGTATTTCTCAGAAAACAAGAATGAATTCTCTGAAAGGAACAAAGAGGACAATGCCAATAGAAAGCTTCTCTGATAATTCTCAATTGCTCATTGATATTGTAGAATTATCACATCTTTTATTACCTCTACACATCACACGTACTGTACATCAATAACATAATTGTCACACTGAGTTTTGCACAAACTTTGCCGACTGTCATGGCAGCATTGGGGTCTGTTCAGATTGGAGATTCTGACACTCCACCGATGGTGTCTCTGGTGTCTGGAATCAATACAGGCAGACTCAGGTGTTGCCCTGCTGTATGCTGATTCATAGGCAGGATAGCAAGAGTTAATCTCTGCTAGTCTGCTTGCTCCTATAATCACATGTTGTTGGGAGACCTATCACATTTGATCCCCTCCTATTTATACTGTTGGAATCCTTCTACCCATGCCAGCTATAGTTTATTCTGTGTTGGTCTGTGAAGTGTGGATATCTCAGACTCTCTCTGGTGAAATTTGTGTTGAGTGCTGCTTTTTTCTTGGTGCAGTCATGGAGTGTACTGCTGTTGTTTTGTACTTCCTTCCTGCTCTTGTTCTCCTCCTGAATCTCTTAATTTACCCTGTGTATGTGTGACAGCGTTTTGGTTTTTCTCTTGTCTGTCTCTTTCTGTGGTTTCATCACACTCTTGAAAAGGAAAGGAGGAATTAGATCAGGACTGGTAATGAGTAGAGTAAGGAAGGAGACTCAGGCCTCTCCACCAATAGGAGTATCCCTGGGAATATGGATTGCACAGGGCCCCATAGCTTGAGAGACAGCTTAGAAGTCCCGGTTCCCCACTATTCCAAAGTCATCATGACCGCAATAGTTATTGTCCAAAGAGAATGAATCCCATTCTGAGAGAATGGACTACAGAAAGCTAATTGGCCTCAGTTTCTCCAAAGATGATTATACCTAATAAATTGCCAGTCAAATACACCAAATTTTCAAGGAAATGCCCACAATTTATTGTAAATCTGGGTATCCTGACAGTAGATGTTGGTGGAGAGGACAAGGCGGATGGATTTTAATAAGCCCAATCGGTTTATTTTTATGGGAAATAAGTTGCCACTAGTGGTATCTGATAGTGATTCCCCCATCTCTATTCAGAAGATATGTATATTCAGCTAAGAAGGAATATGTGTTGCTGAATGTTTTGTATCCAGTGTTTTACACAGCTTAAAGGGTAGCTGTCATTTGTGTGTTATATACTGTACTTAAACGTGTTACTAATAAGTGGTTTTCTGGGTCTTGAGACATTACTCTGATGTGCTCATTTTTTGGAAGTGCTCAGCTCCTGTATTAGCAGTTACACAGAACAAAAGTACAGGCTCAGAAGAAAGTCTATGAGCTTCTACAGAGAGCGGAACACGGACTCATGAACATTGTATTGAGCCTACGCACCAATCTTTCTATATGCATTCATGCTAGAGCTACAGTTTGCAAAAGTAAGTGCATCAGAGCAGTGAATTGGGAAATTGAAGGGGGCATAAGACCTGGACTCCAACTTTATGCAGCATATAAGTAACACATATTATAAATAAATTAAAATGCTTGGTATACTTTATGAGCCCATTACTGGATGAGCTTACACTGTAATGCATGCCTGATCCAATTGTTTCTTTAAGCCTGCCTTTGTCTGACTGTCAAACTGCCCTCAAACATCTTAGATTGGGATCTAAACAGGCCAAAATTGTATGGCTTAGCAAACAAATTAAATTGTACCTCCATTTTAAGGGTACCGTCACACTTTAGCGACGCAGCAACGATCCCACCAGCGATCTGACCTGGTCAGGATCGCTGCTGCATCGCTACATGGTCGCTGGTGAGCTGTCAAACAGGCAGATCTCACCAGCGACCAGTGACCAGCCCCCAGCCAGCAGCGACGTGCAAGCGACGCTGCGCTTGCAGGGAGCCGGCGTCTGGAAGCTGCGGACACTGGTAACTAAGGTAAACATCGGGTATGGTTACCCGATGTTTACCTTAGTTACCAGCGCACACCGCTTAGCTTAGCGTGTGCAGGGAGCAGGAGCCGGCACTGGCAGCGTGAGAGCTGTGGAGGCTGGTAACGAAGGTAAATATCGGGTAACCACCTTGGTGTTTACCTTGGTTACAGCTTACCGCAAGCTGTCAGACGCTGGCTCCTGCTCCCTGCACATTCAGGATTGTTGCTCTCTTGCTGTCACACACAGCGACGTGTGCTTATCAGCGGGAGAGCAACAATAAAAAAAACGAACCACGGCTGTGTGTAATGAGCAACGATCTCACAGCAGGGGCCAGATCGCTGCTCAGTGTCACACACAGCGAGATCGCTAAAGAGGTCACTACTGCGTCACAAAACCGTGACTCAGCAGCGATCTCGCTGTGTGTGAAGTACTCCTAACAGTGCCCAAATAAACAGTCCATATGTTTTCTTACACTATATTTCTATTACACCCCCATGCTATTTTGAAGTCAGACTAGCTGTGGTGCAGCATATCTTACCGGTGTAATTTTACCACTCATGCTTGTACTATATGTGATTCAATATTTTCTGGATCAAGATTAATAAATCTTTTTGATATATTTGTATTAAATGCTTTCTCTAGTGTTTTGTATATTTCATATAGTTAATATTTGGACAGCAGTGTTGAGGGTACTTTGAAGACTTTTGCAGGTAGGTATAGTCTTACATTGCTTCCATGACTTTTACAAAGAACCATCTACAACTAACTCCTAACTTTTTCCATTTCAGCCTTCCTGAATGTGTTGTTGATAGACAGGGCACACCATGACATTGGCTCATCCTTAGATGTGCATAATCTGAAAAACTGATATCCTGTGAAAAACGTAAAGGGATTTTTCCACTAGTAAAGTTAATTTTAAAGTAAATTTTAATCAATAGATCTTGAAATTATAAGTTCCACAATTGGATGTGTTTAAAAAAATGTTCCTGTGCTGAGAATCTTATATATGTGCCCTTGCTATGTACTGTGTAATGGCTGTGTCTGACTGTACAGAGCCATGGTCTGATCGTGCCATATCTCTTGGGCTGGGTAGGTTGTAAAAAAGATTCAGCTGTTATCCCATACTGTCCTGTCTGTATACTCTCTTTTGCGTCCTCCCCTGCCAAGTACATGTGGTATCATCAGACCATGCCTCTGTACGTCAGACACGGCTATTACACAGTATACATAGCAGAGGCACATATATAAGATTATCTCAGCACAGGAACATTTTTTTAAACACATCCAATTGTGAAAATTATTATTATTCCAAGATCTATAGATTAAAACCAATTTTAAAATTAACTTTGTTGGTTGAAAAACCCCTTTAAGGTGAACAGGTGCACACTGAAAATTCAACAAAGTTGCAGACATGTACAGCAGCACTCTAAAAAGCTAAAATATGCAAGCATGAAATATAGTAATTTTGGCACTGCATTACCGCTATTGTAAAAAATGAGATAACAGTTGAATTTTCAGCGGGCACCTGTTCACACCTAGTGGATGTGCTGGTCAGTATTTTTATATGAGTATTCCATTCCTTTCTGACTGAGTATTCTGCCCTCCAGCCAGCGCGTGTTTATTTAGCTGGATCGTACCTGCCCATTACTTGTAGGCTTTTTACCAAAAAAAAGACAGAGAGAGGTACGCCTTGTCATTGGCTGTCGGGCTTACACGATTTGGCCAATTTGTAAACCAAGTATTTCATTTTTTCCAATAGCAGTAATGCAGTACTAAAATTCCTATATTTCATGTTTGCATATTTTAGCTTTTCAGAGTGCTGCTGTACATATTTTTCTAACTTTGTTGGATTTTCAGTGTGCACCTGTTCACACCTAGTGGATGTGCTGGTCAGTCTTTTTATATTAGAATTCCTTATATCATGCATTAGGCCATCCAGGTATAATACAGTATACTCACTTTTTCTAATATTTTCTTTATAGTTTAATGCTTTAGCATAAGTACTGGACGTCAAATTAGTCAGAATCCATCCCATACTTTGGTTTACTTTCAACTGATTCTATATTAAGTCACATTGGTCTGTATCGGTATATATAATAGTTTTTTTAAGCGAAAGGACAATGTAGCTTCAAAAATAGTTTTGTAAACAGAATCATAGTTACTTGGTGCGCCAGTCTAAAGGCTGCTTTACACACAACAATATCGCTAGCGATCTCGTTAGTGATGTGACACGCCCAGATTATTGTTACGATTTGCCGAGAATGCTCATAGGTCTTGCAGTGTTTTGTAGTGGTCTTACGTACACATCTCACAAACGACGCTACATCATTCAGCGATATATTGTTTGACCAAGGCGGTCGTGTGATGTTGTTCGTCGTTGGCAGGGTGTCAAACGTAGCAATATGTCTGCTGCATTCCAAACGATGAACAATATTTTGAAACTGAACGACCTGTCAACGATCAACGATTTTCACCTTATTTACGATCATTCGGAGTCGCACATAGGTGTCACACGCAATGACGTCGCTAACAATGACGGAAGTGCGTCATGAAAACCGTGACCCCGACGACATATTGTCAGATAAATCGTAGCGTGTAAAGCGGCCTTTAACTTTATGGGCGTGCGTAGTATGCCTATATAGTTAAATTTTGATATGCAGAAATCAGTGGTCTTCCTATTTTATCACTCTCCATTTTATAAGCTGCAAGTTGCAGAATGGCAGTGACATGCACAAAATAGTCAGAGATCATGGGGTGGAATTAAGTCTTCAAGTCACTGCGCTCATTTGTGGAGAAAACTCTGGGGTATTATTAGTATAAGTAGGGAGATAGAGTAATTATTACTGTGTATGCAGGTGAATTAGGGGGCATTATTAGTATATGTGGTGGGGAATTAAGAGGAATTATTTCCATATATGAGGGGACTCAGGACATTAAATGTCAGGCACCCAGGGGACATTATTTCTATATGTAGGTATCTCAGAGGGCTTTTTTTGTTAAAGCACGTGGGGCATTATTATCTGTTGAGGGAATACTAAATGGACATTATTACTTTTTGGGAGCATTGAGGGAACCATATAACATTTGAAATGGGCACTTAAAAGGCATTACATTTGGTTCGATACTCAGTATTGTAGCCATTAGACAAGAAACATTATTTCTTTCTAGGGCTCAAATAAGGACATCATTAATTTCTAGAGCACTCACCACTAGAGTTGAGCGCGGTTCGAGGTTCGAGGTTCTCCAGTTCTAGGCTCGAGTGATTTTGGGGGCTGTTCGAGATCGAACTAGAACTCGAGCTTTTTGCAAAAGCTCGATAGTTCTAGATACGTTCGAGAACGGTTCTAGCAGCAAAAAGCAGGGCTTTTTACAGCTACAGTGTGCAGGAGCCATCGCTGGCAGCTTGCCAGAAGCTGGTAACCAAGATAAACATCGGGTATCCAACCAAAGCGCTTTGGTTAGTAACCCGATGTTTATCCTAGTTACGTGCAGGAAGCCCACACTTCCCCGCTCAGCTCGCTCCGCCCCCTCCTGCACGCGGCATGTACACACACACTCACACACACACACACACACACATGGTCCCGCTCGGCTTACCTGCGGTCGGCCCGGGGGCAGCAGTCCTTGGCACTGGAAACTGTGGCTGCCGGCCCTTTAAGGCTCACTGTGTTCTCCTGCATTGAGCATCATCTGTGGGCGGAGCTACCGCCCGGCGTCCTGCTCGGTCGCACAGATGAAGGAGTCACAGTGCCAGCCAGCGACCCCCAGCAAATCGCTTCCCTCCGGCGCTGTGTGGGCCCCATCTGCACCGTGACCTGATCAGTATGTGGGACATCATTCCCTCCCCGCCCCTCCCTGTCCCCCCGTACGTGTGTGGGCCCCGCAGAGCCGTGTGTGTGGCCCCCGGAGCCGCGTGTGTGGGCCCCGCAGAGCAAGGTGTGTGTTTGTATGTATGCATGCAGCAGAGCAGTATGCGTGTCTATATGTATGTATATATGCAGCAGAACAGTATGCGTGTCTGTATGTATGTATGTATATATGCAGCAGAGCAGTATGCGTGTCTGTATGTATGTATGTATATATGCAGCAGAGCAGTATGCGTGTCTGTATGTATGTATATATGCAGCAGAGCAGTATGCGTGTCTGTATGTATGTATATATGTAGCAGAGTAGTATGCGTGTCTGTATGTATGCATGTATGTATGCAGCAGAGCAGTATGCGTGTCTGTATGTATGTATATATGCAGCAGAGCAGTATGCGTGTCTGTATGTATGTATATATGCAGCAGAGCAGTATGCGTGTCTGTATGTATGTATATATGTAGCAGAGTAGTATGCGTGTCTGTATGTATGCATGTATGTATGCAGCAGAGCAGTATGCGTGTCTGTATGTATGTATATATGCAGCAGAGCAGTATGCGTGTCTGTATGTATGTATGTATATATGTAGCAGAGCAGTATGCGTGTCTGTATGTATGTATGTATATATGTAGCAGAGTAGTATGCGTGTCTGTATGTATGCATGTATGTATGCAGCAGAGCAGTATGCATGTCTGTATGTATGTATATATGCAGCAGAGCAGTATGCGTGTCTGTATGTATGTATGTATATATGCAGCAGAGCAGTATGCGTGTCTGTATGTATGTATATATATATGTAGCAGAGTAGTATGCGTGTCTGTATGTATGTATATATATATGCAGCAGAGCAATATGCGTGTCTGTCTGTATGTATGCATGTATGTATGCAGCAGAGCAGTATACGTGTCTGTATGTATGTATATATGTAGCAGAGTAGTATGCGTGTCTGTATGTATATATATATATGCAGCAGAGCAATATGCGTGTCTGTCTATATGTATGCATGTATGTATGCAGCAGAGCAGTATACGTGTATGTATGTATGTATATATGCAGCAGAGCAGTATGCGTGTCTGTATGTATGTATGCATATATGCAGCAGAGCAGTATGCGTGTCTGTATGTATGTATGTATATATGCAGCAGAGCAGTATGCGTGTATGTATGTATATATGAAGCAGAGCAGTATGCGTGTCTGTATGTATGTATGTATGTATGCAGCAGAGCAATATGCGTGTCTGTCTGTATGTATGCATGTATGTATGCAGCAGAGCAATATGCGTGTCTGTCTGTATGTATGCATGTATGTATGCAGCAGAGCAGTATGCATGTCTGTATGCATGTATGTATGCAGCAGAGCAGTATACGTGTCTGTTTGTATGTATGTATATATGCAGCAGAGCAGTATGCGTGTCTGTATGTATGTATGTATGTATATATGCAGCAGAGCAGTATGCGTGTATGTATGTATATATGCAGCAGAGCAGTATGCGTGTCTGTATGTATGTATGTATATATGTAGCAGAGTAGTATGCGTGTATGTATGTATATATATATATGCAGCAGAGCAGTATGCGTGTCTGTATGTATGTATGTATGTATATATGCAGCAGAGCAGTATGCGTGTATGTATGTATATATGCAGCAGAGCAGTATGCGTGTCTGTATGTATGTATGTATATATGTAGCAGAGTAGTATGCGTGTATGTATGTATATATATATGCAGCAGAGCAATATGCGTGTCTGTCTGTATGTATGTATGTATGCAGCAGAGCAGTATACGTGTCTGTATGTATGTATATATGTAGCAGAGTAGTATGTGTGTCTGTATGTATATATATATATGCAGCAGAGCAATATGCGTGTCTGTCTGTATGTATGCATGTATGTATGCAGCAGAGAAGTATGCGTGTCTGTATGTATGCATGTATGTATGCAGCAGAGCAGTATGCGTGTCTGTATGTATGCATGTATGTATGCAGCAGAGCAGTATACGTGTCTGTATGTATGTATGTATGCAGCAGAGCAGTATACGTGTCTGTATGTATGTATGTATATATGCAGCAGAGCAGTATGTGTGTCTGTATGTATATATATATGCAGCAGAGCAATATGCGTGTCTTTCTGTATGTATGCATGTATGTATGCAGCAGAGCAGTATGCGTGTCTGTATGTATGCATGTATGTATACAGCAGAGCAGTATACGTGTCTGCATGTATGTATGTATATATGCAGCAGAGCAGTATGCGTGTCTGTATGTATGTATGTATATATGCAGCAGAGCAGTATGTGTGTCTGTCTGTATGTATGCATGTATGTATGCAGCAGAGCAGTATGCGTGTCTGTATGTATGTATGTATGTATGCAGCAGAGCAGTATACGTGTCTGTATGTATGTATGTATGTATGCAGCAGAGCAGTATACGTGTCTGTATGTATGTATGTATGTATGCAGCAGAGCAGTATGTGTGTCTGTCTGTATGTATGCATGTATGTATGCAGCAGAGCAGTATACGTGTCTGTATGTATGTATGTATGTATGCAGCAGAGCAGTATACGTGTCTGTATGTATGTATGTATATATGTAGCAGAGTAGTATGTGTGTCTGTATGTATATATATATATGCAGCAGAGCAATATGCGTGTCTGTCTGTATGTATGCATGTATGTATGCAGCAGAGCAGTATGCGTGTCTGTATGTATGCATGTATGTATGCAGCAGAGCAGTATACGTGTCTGTATGTATGTATGTATATATGCAGCAGAGCAGTATGCGTGTCTGTATGTATGTATGTATATATGCAGCAGAGCAGTATGTGTGTCTGTATGTATGCATGTATGTATGCAGCAGAGCAGTATGCGTGTCTGTATGTATGCATGTATGTATGCAGCAGAGCAGTATGCGTGTCTGTATGTATGCATGCAGAGCAGTATGCGTGTCTGTCTGTATGTATGTATGTATGCAGAAGAGCAGTATGCGTGTCTGTATGTATGTATGCATGTATGTATGCAGCAGAGCAGTATGCGTGTCTGTCTGTATGTATGTATGCAGCAGAGCAGTGTGTGTGTGTCTGTATGTATGCATGTATGTATGCAGCAGAGCAGTATGCGTGTCTGTCTGTATGTATGTATGCAGCAGAGCAGTGCGTGTGTGTGTGTCTGTATGTATGTATGCAGCAGAGAAGTATGTGTGTGTCTGTCTATATGTATGTTTGTAGCAGAGCAGTGTGTGTGTGTCTGTCTATATGTATGTATGCATGCAGAGCAGTATGTGTGTGTCTGTATGTATGTATGTATGTATGTATGCATGTATGCAGCATAGCAGTGTGTGTCTCTGTATGTATGCATGTATGATGTGTATCTATGTATGTCAGTGTATATGACTGTATAGATTTGTCTGTTTATATGTATTTTTGTGAGTTTGTCTTTAATTATGTATATGTACGTGTATGTATCTGTGTATGTGTGTGTGTCTGCGTGTTTATGGGGCCCACTGGGACTCTTCCGCCCGGGGCCCACAAAAACCTGGAGCCGGCCCTGCCTGCGGTGATGAAGTCCCGCCATCCCGACCTCAGCGCTGTCACTGTCCTCCATGGCCGCCGCTTGTCACATCACCTTCTCTCGCTTCCGACCCGAGACTGACTAGCGGTGACGTCACGGGCCTCTCGCGATTCTTGGCTGTGAAGGCGGCGGTCATTGAACTCAGTGACAGGGGCTGTCAGTGTGCTGGAGATCAGCGCAGGTAATGTACCTCGCTGACAGCAGCACTTGTCATGCCCTGCAGTGACCTGGGCTGACCCATTGATGTTAGCTCAGGTCACTGCACTGCTCTCCCAGCCAATGGGGAACATCCTGCTCTTCATTGACTGGGACAGTGTGGATCGTCATGGTAACCCCTTGGATTACACCAGACCTGGATTTGTTTTTCATTCTAATAAATTGGTTAAAGAGGGAATGTTTTGGGGAGTGTTTTTTCAAATAAAAATGTGTTTGTCGTCTATTTTTTTTTATTACTGACTGGGTTGGTGATGTCGGGTATCTGATAGACGCCTGACCTCATCAACCCCAGGGCTTAATGCCAGGTGACATTACACATCTGGTATTAACCCCATATATTACCCCGTTTGCCACCGCACCAGGGCGCGGGATGAGCTGGGGCGAAGCACCAGGATTGGAACATCTAATGGATGCGCCACTTCTGGGGCGGCTGCGGCCTGCTATTTTTAGGCTGGGGAGAGTCCAATAACCATGGACCTCCCTAGTCTGAGAATATCAGGCCTCAGCTGTCTGCTTTACCTTGGCTGGTAATCCAATTATGGGGGACCCCTACGTGTTTTTTTTTTAATTATTTATTTAATTTAAAATAACAGCGTGGGGTGCCCTCAGTTTTGGATTACCAGCCAAGGTGAGGTTGCCAGCTGTGGCCTGCAGGCTGCAGCCGTCTGCTTTACCCTAGCTGGCTACAAAACTAGGGGGAACCCTACGTCATTTTTTTTTTCATTTTTTTGGCTAACTACAAAGCTAAGCACCCCTTAGTGCCACATGAAAGGCACCAAAGGGTGCTCCACTTTTTCTCCACTTTTTCTCCACTTCTTCTCCACTTCTTCACTTCTCCACTTTTTCTCCACTTTTTCTCCATTTTTTTCTCCACTTTTTCTCCACTTTTTCTCCACTTTTTCTCCACTTTTTCTCCACTTATTCTCCACTTTTTCTCCACTTTTTCTCCATTTTTCTCCAC
Source organism: Anomaloglossus baeobatrachus (assembly GCF_048569485.1). Lineage (NCBI taxonomy): Eukaryota > Metazoa > Chordata > Amphibia > Anura > Aromobatidae > Anomaloglossus > Anomaloglossus baeobatrachus. The sequence continues at coordinate 244,413,547 of NC_134354.1, read as the reverse complement.
TTTTTATCCATTTTTTCTCCACTTTTTCTCCACTTTTTCTCCGTTCTTTTTCTATGGTCGGTCTACCCATTAGCTCTGCCATGCATAGTGTAGCTCTACACCTACTGCACATGTTACTTTATGATTGACATCTCTTTCGTACCAGAGCTGTCTAAGCCTACTCTGACCCCAATATTTGTCATTACTATATTGTCCTTGTTCCTTGTACTGTATTATGACATTTGTATCATGTGTTTCATTTCTTGCTGTGTTGCAATTTTTTTGCTGCATCCCAATTGTACCTCTACATTGTTCGAGTTTATGTTATTGTTCTCTCACTCTTATGTGATACTGATTATTGTCATTTTTCATGATTACATGCAGATAAGTCCAATCTGACGAAGGCTCAGGCCGAAACGTCATTTGTAACTTGTTTTGGACAAAAACATATATGCTTATGAAAAATTTTTTTTTCTTAATACGGACCAATAAAGAGTGATTTTGCATTACTATCCGTTGTGACTTACTGACTTAGTCTGGGAGATTTAGAGTGCCGAGGCTACTCACTAATTTTATCTATTATTACCTCTGAGCACCTATATACAAGTGAGCAGAGCTTCCTCTACAGTAGTTCTGCATTGCAGCTTTGGTAGCAACCATTACGACATGGACTCTGCTGCTGTGGACCCGGGGAGAGTGAGTGCAGATTCATTGCACCCACACTCCTCACATGAAGGGTCCGCACTCCTAGAAAATGGGGGATACGTTCCCTGAGTGTCTCCCCCCCATATTCTAGACGGTCCAGTGTCGTCGTGGGACCCCTTTATTTTTTTTCTTACAATAAATTGGTGAAATAGGAAATGTTTTGGGGACTGTTTTTTCAAATAAATTTCTTTTGTCGATTTTTTTATTTTTTTTTTTTGTTAGTACTGACAGTTTATGATGTTGGGTATCTAATAGACGCAATGACATCACAAACTGCTGGGCTTGATCTCAGGTGACTTTACAGCTAGTATCAACCCGATTTATTACCCCGTTTGCCACTGCACCAGGGCACAGGATGAGCTGGGGTGAAGCGCCAGGATTGGCGCATCTAGTGGATGCGCCACGTCTGGGGTGCCTGCGGCCTGCTATTTTTAGGCTGTGAAGGCCCAATAACTGTGGACCTTCCCACCCTGAGAATACCAGACCACAGCTGTCCGCTTTACCTTGGCTGGTGATCCAATTTGGGGGGGACCCTACTTTTATTGTGTAATTTTTAATATTTATAAAATAATTATAAAAAAGAGCCTGAGGGGACCTCCACATTGGATCCCCAACCATGGTAAAGCTGCCAGCTGTGGTTTTCAGGCTACAGCCGTCTGCTTTACCCTAGCTGGCTATCAAAAATGGGGGGACCCAACGTCATTTTTTTTTTTAACTATTTTTTAAATAGAAAAAATTAATGGGCTTCCCTGTATTTTGATTGCCAACCAAGGTAACGGCAGGCAGACTGGGGTGGCAACCCATAGCTGTCTGCTTTATCTGTGCTGAGAATCAAAAATACCGCAGACCGCTACGTCATTTTTTTAAAGATTTATTTTTACAGCACTGTGATGTCCAGCAATCAAAATACAGGGAAGCCCATTTTGTTTTTAGTTATTTAAATAAATAATTAAAAAAAATATATATGGCCTCCCGCTGCATTTTTTGTATTGCTAGGTAAGGGTAATCCAAGCAGCTACTGGCTGCTAACCCCCACTGCTTGGTGTTACCTTCACTGGCAATGGAAAATCCAGGGAAGCATTTTTTATTTTTTTTGCCAAAAAACTACAAAAAAAGGACGTGAGCTTCGCCATATTTTTGTATGCTAGCCAGGTATAGCAGGCAGGTGCTGGATGAGTTGGATACAGCGCCAGAAGATGGCGCTTCTATGAAAATGCCATTTTCTGAGGCGGCTGCAGACTGCAATTCGCAGCAGTGGGGCCCAGAAAGCTCAGGCCAACCTGTGCTGCGGATTCCAATCCCCAGCTGCCTAGTTGTACCTGGCTGGACACAAAAATGGGGCGAAGCCTACGTCATTTGTTTTCTAATTATTTCATGAAACTCATGAAATAATAAAAAAAGGGCTTCCCTTTATTTTTGGTTCCCAGCCGGGTACAAATAGGCAACTGGGGGTTGGGGGCAGCCGTACCTGCCTGCTGTACCTGGCTAGCATACAAAAATATGGCGAAGCCCACATAATTTTTTCAGGGGGGCAAAAAACTTCTGCATACAGTCCTGGATGGAGTATGCTGAGCCTTGTAGTTCTGCAGCTGCTGTCTGTCTGTATGAAGAAGAGCAGACAGCAGCTGCAGAACTACAAGGCTCAGCATACTCCATCCAGGACTGTATGCAGAATTTTTTTGCCCACCAAAAAAATGACGTGGGCTTCGCCATATTTTTGTATGCTAGCCAGGTACAGCAGGCAGCCACGGGCTGCCTCCAACCCCCAGTTGCCTATTTGTACCCGGCTGGGAACCAAAAATATAGGGAAGCCCATTTTTTTTAATTATTTCACTTATTTCATGAAATAATTAAAAAACAAATGACGTGGGCTTCGCCCCATTTTTGTGTCCAGCCGGGTACAACTAGGCAGCTGGGGATTGGAATCCGCAGCACAGGTTAGCCCGAGGTTTCTGGGCGCCTCTGCTGCGAATTTCAGTCCGCAGCCGTCCCAGAAAATGGCGCTCTCATAGAAGCGCCATCATCTGGCGCTGTATCCAACTCTTCCAACAGCCCTGGAGCCGGGTGGCTTGTTGGGTAATCATGAGTTAATACTGGCTTTGTTTTACTAGCCAGTATTAAGCCAGAGATTCTTAATGTCAGGCACGTTTGACCCGGCCATTAAGAATCTCCAATAAAGGGTTAAAAAAAAACACCACACAGAGAAAAAATACTTTAATAGAAATAAATACACAGACACATTAGAGACTCCATCTTTATTACCCCCTGTCAGCCCTCCACGATCCTGCTCTTCTGTCTTCTTTCTTTCTAGTGTAGTAGTAGGGACGATTGTAGTGAGGATGAGGTTCACCAGCCCATCACTTGGGGCTGGGGAACCTCATCCTCAGTACAATCCTCACTAGTGCAGTAGTAGTGACGATTGTAGTGAGGATGAGTTTACCCAGCTCATCACTTGGGGCTGAGGAACCTCATCCTCACTACAATCCTCACTAGTGTAGTAGTAGTGACGATTGTAGTGAGGATGAGTTTACCCAGCTCATCTCTTGGGGCTGGGGAACCTCATCCTCACTACAATCCTCACTAGTGTAGTAGTAGTGACGATTGTAGTGAGGATGAGTTTACCCAGCTCATCACTTGGGGCTGGGGAACCTCCATCCTCACTACAATCCTCACTAGTGTAGTAGTAGTGACGATTGTAGTGAGGATGAGTTTACCCAGCTCATCACTTGGGGCTGGGGAACCTCCATCCTCACTACAATCCTCACTAGTGTAGTAGTAGTGACGATTGTAGTGAGGATGAGTTTACCCAGCTCATCACTTGGGGCTGAGGAACCTCATCCTCACTACAATCCTCACTAGTGTAGTAGTAGTGACGATTGTAGTGAGGATGAGTTTACCCAGCTCATCACTTGGGGCTGAGGAACCTCCATCCTCACTACAATCCTCACTAGTGTAGTAGTAGTGACGATTGTAGTGAGGATGAGTTTACCCAGCTCATCACTTGGGGCTGGGGAACCTCCATCCTCACTACAATCCTCACTACAATCGGGAAGCAGCGTGCAGCCTTCACTCCGTGAGTGATCAGTGCTGCTAGCGGTAACGCTGATAGATGCGTTACCATAGCAACGGTGCTCTCGGAGCCGCGGTTAGCGGTGACGTCACCGCTAACTGCGTTGCTATGGCAACCTCCGTTAATGACCGGCTGTGTCAGCCGGTCCCTAACGGAATGGGGAGTCGACCGTGTGCTAGAGCATGTCGCCGGTACACGGCGATACACATATGTGCACCGTGTACCGGAGAGATGCACTCGCAGGTCCTACATGACGCGTCATAGTCATGTGACCAGTCTGTAGCCAATGAGATAATAGCCACGTGACTGGTCACATGGCTATTTTGACGTCACGATAGGTCCTGCTTCACTGCTGCAGTGCCGGTCACCGGGAGCATTCAGCGATCATCGGATGGAATAGCGGCAGGAGACAGAGTGCAGAAGGGATCGCGGGGACCGGTAAGTGTTATGGCAATGTTTATTAACTGTTTGTGTACATTTATAATGCATTTTTATGTGTTTGTGATTGCCTCCCATTATAGCCTATAGGTTCGAGTTTGGTTCGTCGAACGTTCGACGAACCGAACTCGAACGGGACCCCCGTTCGGCGAACCGAACTCGAGCCGAACCGCGACCGGTTCGCTCATCTCTACTCACCACATATAGAAGACACAAAGGAGGCATTGTTTAGGCAAAACATTTTTTTAATGCCACATAGCAGATCCATTACAAATTATAATTACAGCAGCAACTCAACTCACCTAATTGACGCATGCCATGAATTCCTCTCCAACCAATATCTGAGCTTCAGAAAAATATCCAGCACTCATATCTCTAAAATCATTTGCATATCATAATCTTTAGAATAAAAATTCAAAATATCAGTGCTTAAGTGCATGCAGAATGTTCAATGTGAGGACATGGATGACCGTAAATCTAAAATATCAGGCAATGTGTTTCTGATCTCCATGGTCCTTAGGCAAAGCCAATGATATTGCAAGAAATATAAAAGGTAATATGTGTCTTTGTTGTAAACTCTGCTGATCAGTCAAAGCTGGGAGAACTCATCATGTCAATCTGAGCGAGATGGAAATATGTGGACAACCCCATTAGAAAGTATGTCACATGTAAATCAATATCTATAGGACAAGTTGCCTGAAGAAACCCTGCTTGAAACAGATGTCTGAGCAATTTTAGTGGACGTTCCTGTCAGGCTGATGAACAATATTGTGAATGAACATAATATATATGCTCACTCAACCTAACAGGTTTACAACTGGACATTTAGTAGGGACAAATAGTAAACAATAAAAACACTCCTCGAGGGACTGAGATGAATGTTTTAGAGGGTGGCAGAGCCCCCTGCAATGTAATGTGTATGATTATGTAAAATAAATGTATTAACAATGTGTAGTAAAGTTTATTAGTGAGATAGCAGAATGGGGAATGTTAAGTAGGATGTAGTATGAGTTAAAGGTTTAGGATGTCATTTATAGCAAGTAATGTAAAGTATAGTAATGTTATGTAGATGGACTTTGTTAGTAATAGAAACAGTGAATGTCAGGTTCAGTTCACGGGGTTGTGGAACTAGTGTTGAGCAGAGTGAGACTTTCTGGTTTTTGAGAAAGCTGAGTCAGTTCAGTTAAGGTTCTGCCTGGCAAAAGGAGGACCTCAGTGCTAAGATCGGTCTTGAAAACCTGATGCCCATCACAGAAGGTCAGGAGCATAAAGCTCATATCCGCATGCTTGGTGAAGCTGCCCTGGCGTGACACATAGGGGAGTTGGATTGAGGAAGATGACATGATCCTGGGGTGCCATAAATCCCGTGTGAAACACTTTGGGGGCATTGACGGAGAAAGTAGAGGACACCTCTGCTTATACGGTGGCCTGGGACCGGCACCTATAGTGGGAGCTTGTAGATGGAAGGAGGGCTGCCACTCCATTTATATGGTAGTCCTAAAGGAAAGGAATACCCCAATCAGAGAGGAAGAACATTTACCAATTTGTCTGCTATTCAACCAATAACTGAAAGTAAAGACTGTTGTGCTGAATAGACCCTAGTGTTGTGTGAACTCTGGCAGCCATACATGTGTGGATGGAGAGCTGGACAGTGTCCGCCAGTAGCAAGTTGGTGCTATGCACCCTACACAGAGTAGCACACATAGCCAAAAACCATTAATGAAGGAAAGCAGCACCCGTATGGCTAGACGCACCCCTCCTTCAAATTAGCTTATTTTTCTCCTGTTTTTTCTCCTGCTCTATGCTCAATTTTTAGAGCACATTTACATTGGAGCATTGAGAAAAATTGAAACACAAAAAAAAGCCAGTTCTGCTCAGTCAGCCAAGGGTAGTCTGTTTTCTCTTGCTTCAACCCTTCTCCATGTCCGTTGTAAACCTGTTGGGCTGAGGGAGCAGATCAGTTATACTCCCTCACGAGTGTGCTCCTTAACCTGACCAGAATCTTGTTCTAGCAATGCTCAGGGAAATATGTCTTGAGCAGTATTTCTTCAGGCAACCCATTCTAATGTATACCTTAGACAGATACCCCTGAAAATATGTCATTTTAGGCAATTACGGTACTTTAATAACTAACTACTCCAGTTGATGAGGTAATCAACCTACAGCAACAATACAAAAGCAGACTGATAACTGGATTACTGATTTACTAATCCATGGTTGAAAAAAAGTTTAGATTTATTCATGATTATATCTGTTCCTAAGTGTAGGTTTGGTCATTTAATATGCATCATGCATTTCAATTTAATTTCATTTAGAGGTTAACAACATTTGTATTGTTTTTTGAGGTTCCTCAAATAAATAAGTCAATGCTATGGTATCTTTTTACCCAACTTGCAATTTTTCTGCAGTAAATTAATGGCTTTTTTGCATATACTACTATAAACTATATTTTATGCAACTGCAGAACTACCCTATTTCATCTATTTGTCTTTTTTCAGCTTCTGAAATACTCTAATAAAAACTTGCCTGGTGCCCTCTCTTGTCATTCTTCCAAGTCATTGCTTCCGTCGTCTGTCATATTTCATGCCCTCTCTGGGCTACGTGCTCAGTAATTACACCGAAAAAGAAACATGTCCCTCTTCACAGAACAAGGTTTTCATATCACAGCATTGCTCCTCTCCTGCAGATACACTTATTTATAGACTCTTTTTGTCTTCTACGAAAAGTATGTAAGACGCTTTTTTTCTCCGTTGACTGATCTTTAATCCTTTCTAATTTTCATTGCTTGCAATTCACAGCCAGTTTTCTAAAGATAGTAAAAAAATTAGCTGTGCAGTGCTTTCAGACTACACAAATAAACTAGCACAGTTGAATGTACAGATGTAAAGAGAATAATTATTATTTGTTGGCACTTAGCATTGTAATATATTCAATAACTGAACTGACCAATTTCTTAGCACTTTAAATGCACAATTTTGATAACAAAAAAAGTCTCCCATTTTATCAGACTTTCATTGGTTGCAAAATATATTATCTTAAAAAAATGTATGTTACAATATTTTCCGGACAATAAGATACACTACATCATATAACCCACCTAGGTTTTAGAGGAAAATAGGAAGCAAAAAATGTGGTAATGATGCACTGTTGTAAGGGCACCTGCTGCTGATATTGTAATGTTTTCCAATTCTGTACTAATTTCTCCCATCCAGGGCTCTTTCCAGGTAAATATGTCCCTCATCCAGGTATATATGTGGCTCATTCTGGTGTATATGTGGCCCATCCTGGCATATATGTTCCCTATCCTGGCATATATGTTCCCCATCCTGGTATATATGTCCCCATCCTGGGCCCATACTGGTATATATATCCCTCATCCTAGTATAAATGTTCCCCATCCTGATATATATGTTTTGAATATAGCTATATATCTTCCCCATCCTGGGCCTATCCGGTAATTATGTTCCTTGTCCTGGTATGTATGTTCCCCTCCTGGTGTATATGATCCCCTTCCTGGAATATATTTTGCCTATCCTGGGCCCAGCTTGGTATATATGTTACCCATTCTGGTATATATTATCCCCATCTTGGGCCCTTCCTGGTATATATGACCCCCATTGTAGGCCCATCCTACTATATATGCCTCCTGTTATGATGCTTTTTTAATACAGTAAAAAAAAGATAACGTTTCCACTTACCTTCCTTCTGCACCCAAGGCACACGGTCCTATAGGTAAGCCATTGGAAAGTAAACAAAAACAAAAAAATCACACCTAGAACTTTCTCCATTTAAAGGAAACAAGACATAATAAAACAGATGCACAAATAGTAAATGAAAACATCCTAAGCAAGTAATTGGTTATCAGGACTTTAATATTTCTGTACTTACTTTCAGCTAACATCTAGCCACAGCATTATTTAACCAAAAAAATAAAAGAAAAAAAATGCTGCAAAACAACCTACAGCATTTTTCATACAAACGTTATGTGTGAAATTACCTTAAAGAAGCAATCCAATCAAAATCTGTATCCTCTAAATATATTTTAGCCATTAAATTATATAGCACTGTATATTTTCATTTGATCATGTAATTTTTCTTTTTTCCATAAGGTTTATGACATCACTTGATTAAAAAAAAGCCTAGCTGAATCTAGTTCTATGTATAAAAAGAAGTCTCTTTTGCTTGTATGAGTCATCACTGTAAAATTAAAAAACAGGGGGAGGAGTGGAATAGCTGGATCAGGAGTGTAAGAGCTGAATGACTAGTGCGAGAAAAAGTTACTTCTTGTTTCTACATAGAACAGAGAAAAGAAAATAATTAACTGGGTAGAAAGGCTAAATCAGCAATTGCAAGCATACAGTGCTGTATGAAGATTGGAATATAGTAAGGCTAAAAAATAAGATTTCTGTTCTGTAGACTTAAGCCCACTTTACATGCAGTGACATTGCTAGCGATGTCGCTGCCGATCGCACTCGCCCCCGTCGGTTGTGCGTCACGGGCGACATCGCTGCCCGTGGCGCACAACATCGCTTACACCTGTCAAACATACTTGCCTGCCTAGCGACGTCGTTGTGGCCGGCAAATCGCCTCCTTTCTAAGGGGGCAGTTCGTGCGGCGTCACAGCGGCATCACTAAGAGGCCGCCCAATAGAAGCGGAGGGGCGGAGATGAGCAGCCGTAACATCCCGCCCACCTCCTTCCTTCCGCATTGGCGGCGGCCGCAGGTACGATGTCGTTCCTTGTTCCTGCAGTGTCACACATAGAGATGTGTGCTGCCGCAGGAACAACGAACAACATCGTACCTGCAGCAGCAACGATAATCGGGATAGGAACGACTGGTCGACGATCAACGATTTGGTAAGTAATTTTGATCGTTAACGGTTGTTCCTGCGTTTCACACGCAACGACGTTGCTAACGATGCCGGATGTGCGTCACGAATTCTGTGACCCCCAATGACATCTCATTAGCGATGTCGTTGCATGTAAAGGCCACTTTACAGTATGGCTCAACTTAGTTAAATATTTATAATTGAGTAATCTTAACTTTGCTATTTTGGGTTAAAAAACAAGCTGACCTTTTGTTTATGGACTATGTCTAATTTTGCAGCTCATACTCATAAAAAATAGGGCTGAATGGTAATACCAGACATGGACCATATTGAAGTATAAGCTGTTTCTGGGGAACAAATTAAAAAAAAAAAAAAGCAGAGTACTTACTCTTACCATGGACATCAGTGTTTCCTCATATTTTCTGCCAAACAATAGGGAAGTGATGACATAATAAAGTAAGTATAATTGACCTTGATCCTGCAGTTGACCTTGTGCTGTTCAGAAGTTCTGTGACTTAGAGATGAGCGAACCTGAAGTTTAATGTCCGTACCGAACACAGACTTTACCAAATAAACAGAGTTTGGGTTCAGAGTTCGAGTGCTTTTCATATTCAAACCACTTGCTCAAGCAGTGCTGTGCTCAAGTATGCTTGGTGCTCATCCCATTGCAAGCAGCTTGCAGTGTTTGATCAGCTCGCACTGGGGTTACATCAGTGCAATTGGATGTAGTGTGCACTAAAGAAGAAAAATTTGGAAAAGCCCGCCCACCCTCCCATCAAAGTGTTCTGTTTAGGGCTGGCTGCATGTGGGCAGAGACTTGAACTGCTAATCAGTGACTTTAGGTCAGTGAGGCTTAGGTCAAGTCCATGGTCCCAAACCAAACTTTATAAAAACTTAGGCTGAACCAGCCAAACCGAACTTCTTCCTGTGACCCTTATAGCATTAACTGGCGACAGAATATATATGCCATAAATGCCATAAATGAGAACTGTAATTGGTTGTAGTCATTACAAGAACTATGTACCATGTGTTATCATCCCTACAGACTGTTGGGTTAAAGCAGTGAATATGGATGAGAGATAATTGTAAGACCGAAGGGGGGACTCGGTATGTATGTACTGTTTTACAATTTTTTTATTTTATTTCTTTTACAACCGTTACATACCATTTTACAACACATCCCTTTTGCCTCTCATTGAATTTAATGGGTTTGGCTAGGATCAACGATTGGATCGGCTAGGATCGTCGATACGATCGCGATCTCAGGAACCAATCTGATCCTTGGCAGGATTGCTCATCTCTATTCCTGACAGGCCTACCCAAACAAAACACACACGTGGGAAGATTTATTAAATATGTCTAAATTTCTGAAACTTTCAACCTTGACCACATAGTTATAAAATCCATGAGATTTGTCATAGTTGCTTATTTTGGTTGGTAAAATTTGTGTATCTTTAGAATTTCTAGCCAACGTTTGGAAAACTTATGAGAAATCCATAGTCTCACTGCTCATACAGTTAAGAATCTGCATCTGTGATCATGATTAAATCTTCTTTCCTCTAGACATAAAATATGCCCCCTGGTCTCTGTCGCAGGCCTAACAGTAAAAAGATTATTAGAAAGACCTCTGTACTGTCCACTCATATATTTTTATATTGTCATAAGATCACCCCTAAGCCTTCGTTTTTCCAAAACAAATAACCCCAAGTTTAATAACCTGTCTTGGTATTGCAGTCCACCCATTCCCTTAATAACCTTGATTGTTTTTCTCTGCACTTCCTCTAGTTCAGCTATATCCTTCTTCAGGACTGGTTTCAGCACCTAGGCAAGTTTCAGGGCCCTGGACAACTGGGTCGAACCCACTCAAAGTTGGTGATGTTTTCTGTGGGCCCTGGGCGGATACCAGGGACCACAGTGCTTGTGAAAGCAGACACATTTTACTGCCAAGTGCTGCCTACACATGCACTGAAGGAGGGAGTTCATCTTTGGGTGGTGTTAGCGTGTGATACACTTTTGTCTCACAGATGAAAATGAGCAGCAGCACCAGCATCCCCAGTGTATGCCAACTATTCGAGTAACATGTATGTCCCCCAGTGCTGTATGCATCCAGTACTGTGTGCACCCCCACCCCAGTAATGTGCATGCCTCAACAGTGCTGTATGCCCCCTGTGCTACGTGCCCCCCAGTGCTGTATGCTTCCCCACCCCAGTAATTTGTATGCCTCCCAGTGCTGTATGCCATCACACTCCAGTAACATGTATGCCTCCCCAGTGCTGTATGCCCCAATAGTGCTGTATTTGTGGTGCCCCTGACCTGGTTAGGCACCACTGAGTACTGCACCCATGCTGGGTGAGTGCAAACAGGTAATCCTAAAGGCTGAATAGGGTGTGTACGCACAGACACATAGTGACCAGGGATCACACACCATTGAGGGGACCCCTGGGCAGACCCAGGAAGGGGCATGCCTCCACATCCAATCAAGGGGTGCAGTAGAGAGGCTGGAAGCTAGGTTGCAACGGCAGTCAGGAGAAGGAGCTGGAGGAAGCCAGTCTTAGGTGGAGATGCAGGCGAGCGTACACGCTAGTCAGACCCTGCATGTATAGTGGCCGTTGGCGGGGGAGAACGTTCCCCATAAGTTGGACAGAAAGACACTGAGGAAGTCAGCGGGTCATGGACGGAGACCTCTGGTGGCTAGGCACGCACGGGGAACAGGTCCCTGGAGTAGATATCCATTTATTTGGTCTGCTAAACCTGCCGGTGGGGGAACAACAAGTCCCACACCAACCAACTAGAGTCTGAGCATCAGCAGCAACGAGGGGGCCCATAAGGAGGATCGAGCCTGGAGCTATCTTCCTTGGTCCACACTGCCAGCAAATGGGCCAAAAAGGGGAGAAAAGGCAGTTGTGACTTCCCTGGATGAATCCCACGGTACCCCAAGTCAGGGGTTATCCCAAACAAGAAGTGCTAGGAAGGCGAGTTAACGGTTACCCCTACATCAGCCTGAAAGATACCTGGTTCCACCTGGTTTGTCTCAGCATTGCCCGGGTTACCTCACGTTAACAACGGAAAGTGAGTAAAAGCCGTTAAAGACATTCTAGACTCTGTCTGAATTATTTTGGGACCTGTTGTTCTACACCCACACCCGAGCACCTGGGGCCAGCCTCACTCTCGGGAGGCTACACCATCCTGCTGCAGATTCCATCAGCCCCAGGCACTCGTTAAAACTGCAGTGGCGGTCACCCATAACCTTGACTGCAAACCGAGAGTGGCGTCACGACTCAGATGTAAATAACCTGATATACCTGCGACCAGAAAGATCTTAAAGAGAAGTCCCTGCGGCGTCCCTGGAGATGGAGCGGTGTCCCTGAAGCAACCGCTGCAGGTGGGCGTCTCATATTCTCTCCACATCCATAACGTGTATGCCCCAGTGCTCAGTGCTAAATGCCTCCCAGTAAAGTATGCCAGCACAACAGTAATGTGTATGCTCCCAAGTGCTTTATGCCCCGAGTGCTGTATGCCCCCTAGTTCTTTATGTCCCCAAGTGGTGCATGTCTCCTTACCCCAATTACATGTATGTAACTCAGTGCTGTATAACCCTCAAGTGCTGTGTTCCCCCCACCCCAGTAATATGTATGCCTTCCAGTACCGTATGGGTTCCACCCCATTAACATGTATGTCCCTCCAGTGCTATATGCCCCCCAGTAACTTAAATGACCCCCAATACTGTTTATACCACCCAGTAATAGTGATGTCTATGCCCCCTGTGATGTCTATATATCTCCAGTGATGTCTATGCACCCCAGTGATGTCTATACCCCCAGCCTCCACTGTGATGTATTTTCCCCCAGCCCCTCCTGTGATGTATTTACAGCAGTCTCAGTGTGCACTGTGTGACTTTGTTTGCTAGAAATTATGCTGCCAAAACCTGCCCACAAACAGAATCATAGGTGCAGTGTTGGCCTGGCCATGTGCCTGGCCGCGTCACTGCTACCAGACATGGTGAACCCATTATTTTATTAGCATTGGCAGCAGCTGCCCTAGACTGGTCAGTAAGGTTGAGTTTGCCTTCCACCCGTACACCCGAGTCTTTTTCAGTGACAGTTTTCCCCAGTATTTTACAATTAAGTAGATAATTATAATTATTTTTTCCTATGCCAATTGAATGATCTTACAATTATCCACATTAAAATTCAATTATCATTTCTAAGCCCAAACCTCCAGCTTACATAAATCCTTCTGTAATATTAAATTATCCTCCTGTGTTGATTTCCGTGCAGTTTAGTATTATATGCAAATATTGAAATTCTACTCTGTATGCCCCCTACAAGGTCATTAATAAATATGTTAAAAAGTGGAGGTCCCATTACTGACCCATTTGGTACACCACTGTCAACTGTGATCAAGTCCACATTTAAAGAGATCTCAACTCAAAATGAAGCAATAAGTTGTGGTTCATCAAGTAACTTTTTTTTTACTATCAATGTATAACTATTTTTACTGGGGTCTTGAGTAGCAATTTACCTGTAAGACTGAAAAAGAATGATTGTCATTCACCCATCCGAGTGTGTCATTGTGGGCCTTTGAAATACAATTCTCTAAGCAACCTACTCTGCAGTTATGACACTTCCAAGGTTGCACAAGTCACACTGAAGAGAGAAACACTCTTCATCACCAAGTTTCCTTGGTCAGGATGATGCTATCTTTCACAGATTCCAGACTATCAGGGGCACTTACTTTTTAACAAACTTTCTAATCTAACAACATCCCATAGGTCAGTTTGCATCAGGCCAGGTCTGTACACCACCTGAACCTTTTCATTTACACTCTGCGCTCACTGTATTTTCATTAATACAACCCCAATGTAACAGGCCAAATTAACTCCTTGATCAGACTATACCCGGGATTAAAGTGGCCTAAGCCAGATTATACCCAGTGTATATTATGGCCTAGGCCAAAGTATACACAGGTCTAAATTGGCCTAGGACTGAATATACCCCAGGGTTAAAGTGGCCTAGGCCAATTTAGACCCATGTATACTTTGGCCTAGGCCATAATATACAGGGGTATAATCTGGCCTAGGCCACTTTAACCCCGGGTATACTCTGGGCAGGAGGTTGATCTAGTCTGTTACACCTGGTTATTTTTGTCAGAACTGCTTGGGAATTTGGTTCTTCTTAACCAGCGATCTACCCCACCTTCATTCTCAAGGTGGTTACACTGGAGCATGCTATTCATCTAGTATGGGGCAAAATAAGGGCACACAATATTACACCATTAGAATAAAAGTGTCTAAAATTCTAAAATATTGCAGGTAAACAAAAAAAATTCTAAGATACTGACATAAGCAAACGTATCACCATATTCTAGTAGTAATGCATTCATGTTTCTCCCGTCAATGCAATATATGGGTTAAAGTAACGTTACTGCACTCTGCAATCTCAGCAAAATAAGCTCCGTTACAGCATCCCTTGCACAACAGTTATTCCACAAGCTTACAATGAAAGGTTGAGAATTCTATATATTCTCTGGTAAAACAAATAAAAAATGGTTTATTTCTTCAGACTCCTATGAGCTTTGAAGTAGAATTTTGTTTGCTGAGAGATGAAAGGGCCCGAGGCCAGGAAAATACCATTGCAGGTTTAAAGCAGCGCATACTGAGCATGAGGATGCACTGAGCACTGGGTTTATGCATCATGGATAACTATGCCACCGATTTGTTGACATGCAAACTAACAAACGCATATTTATGTCTAAAATGTAAAAACAAAAAAGAGTTAAAAAAACCCGCCAAAAAACATACATTTCCTATTTCTCTCTTTGTTTTCCTTTTCACTCATAAAAACAATATACTGAAATCATAAAACTAAATTAAAATTAGGTCAAAATACAATATACATTTTCTGCTTATTTATTTTCATTTAACTGTGATTTCATTGTTGTTAAAATGGAAAATCCAACACAGAAAATTCCCCCCTTCTAAATTGACCTGTTGACCTTGTCAAAAGTGGAATATCAATAAATAAATAATCAAAGTTTCAGAGCTGGAAGCCTGGGTAGTTCCATCTAGTTTTCTAAATGGACTTGGAGTTGACCCACTGGTATCACGTAATTGTAGATTGTGTCATAATATCACACATTCAGAATTCCACAAGATCAAAACGACTTTTATGTATCATCCCCAAGTAGTGGTCTGTGCTGCCATACAAGTGCTCAAATTTGGGGTTCTTCTTGGCAAACAGCCAGACTGAAGCATTTTATTAATAAAAATGGAAGTGCTATAGAGCAATAACTGTGTCTGTAGTAGATCTCTCTTTTTTTCTAGTGCTATGCATAGAGTTAGACAGTTGTTATATCTTAAGAAGAGTTGGGCAAATATATTTAAGTGGAATTTAATTCTGCTGAAATTTTACAAATATCTATACTTTCCACAATATTGATACTTTGTAATTCCCCCTGTGAGAACTTAGCAAATAGCGGGCAGTTGGATTACAATTTTTCTCAAATATATGGCAGTCAAATGATAAAAAAATAAATGCCTCATCACTCAGTTTTCAGGCCAACCCCACCTACCCTCTTCTCCCTGTTTACCTTCTGGTTTTCAGGAACTCTATTTTTCCGCCATTGCACAGTGCATCAAAAGCCTCTTTATTAAATGCCAGACCTGGATGTCAATCTTCATTGTAAGTTCCTAAGGGAACCTGTCAGCAGATTTGGGGCCTATAAGCTGCTCCACCCACCAGTGGGCTCTTATATACAGCGTTCTAACATGCTGTATATAAGAGCCCAGGCAGATCTGTAGAACGTAAAAGTCCCTTTATAATATTTACCTAAATAGTCGCTGCGGTGGAGTTGGGCGTCTCCTTTCTCCGGTGCCGGCGCCTCCTCTTTTAACCATCTTCGTCCTCCTTCTGAAGCTTGTGTGCATGATGCGTCCTATGTCATACACACTCGTTGGCGCGAGAGGAGGCGCCAACACTGGAGAACGGAGACACCCATATGACCCAACTCCACCGCAGTGGCTATTTAGTTAAGTGTTATGAAGTGATTTTTATGTTCTACACAACAGCCTGAGCTCTTACATACAGCATGTTAGAATGCTGTATATGAGACCCACTGGTGGTGGCCGCAGCTTTTAGGCCCCAAATCTGCTGACAAGTTCCCGTTAATCCATGTTGTGAAGTCACAACATTCGGACCTTACCATTTGCAGGGATCTCAGAGGCTGAGTCCTATCCAAGAGTGACAAAAACAAAGATGAAAGAAGAGGCCCTGAGAACCAAAAGGCAAGCAATGGGGAAATAAGAGAGAGCGATAAGTGATGAGGTGAGTATTATATTTTTAGGTATTTTTTTATTTTTTACATTTCTTATGCTCTGGGGTGTGGGTTCAATAATTTCTAATTTGAAATTTGAAGCGCACATTTATTATTTTCATAGTGAATACAGGGAAATGTGTTTGAAAAGTATTTTTTGTACAGAAGGCAGAGCAATTAACAAAATATTGTTGCCCCACCCATTCTTGTCATTTGGGCAGGGCGGCATCAGTGAGCAGTCACAGCTATAATCACACCCACTTTTACTTAACTACATAAAATAGTGTCTTGGCTGTATCCGGCTGATAATAGGTATTTTCATTTTGTATCAGCTTTTTCATTTTAATGATATTACTTTATTTTAACCCATATTGATCTTCTCTTTTAGGCCATATGGATGTCTTATAGGAGAGATCAAGAAACATTACCGGTTATCCTGAATAATCTTATAGCTTTAAAAAAATAAATTGGGTTCATTCATTAACTACACATTTGTTATCTTGCTCCGTTTCATACTATATTAATTTTTAAACAAGCTAAAAAAGGCCAGGTTGCAATTTTAGGGGAGAAATGCTATTTAAGAGAATTTTACAATCTTGCAGTTTGCTGTAATCTGCTAGAGGAAAAAAACAGGAGAGAGCGAGAGAATGCCACAATCTTCACATAAAGCCAGTTCTTAGCAAACAATAGTAACTCAACAAATTGGAAAACATTAAACATTCAAGTTCATTAGCATCAATAAACTCTGAGGTTGCCCAGTTTCGCACTGAGAGGACAATATCACAGGGTACCTAGCCAATCCGTCTTATTTTCTGGGAAATTTTCCAAAGGTAACAGCTGCAGGAACAGATCCTGGTATTCCTTTTGGGATAAGAAAAGAATTCTTGCCTTTATTTGGGACCACACGTTGCCAACTAATGCTGTGTTTCAAAGATTTGTCTCAGGGTTTTAGCCCTTCTTAGTCTCTGGGCAGTAAAATGATTATATGGTCATCAGTATTGCATTAGCTAACTCCGTACCAGAGGAACTGATGGGTAGATTAACTTGTGTTGACTCCAGAAATTGGCCAATGCATTATACACAAGCAGAAGCGCAGTGTGCTGTAATAATACTGCTGTTTTCTATAGTAGTGAGCACCACTGACATGTCTTTTGCTTAACTGCATTCACTTTGATTAGAACTCTACAGTGGTCAATGGAAGAACATGTTGATTTTTATTCTTTGCCAACTCTTTCAATACACCAAGCATTTAGTAAACTAAATCATTCCAGCTATAATGGTATTTAAAAGGATTGGTTATACTTTTCTCTACAATTAAGCTCAGCTATTGTGTAAAAGGACCAGTGTGATACTGGGCACTGGAATCCATTTCTATGAATACAGTTTAAGTCTTAAAGTGCTTGTCACGGTAATTTGAGATTGTATTTACATTAAGAATCAGCACGACATCAGTAGGGTAAGCGGAAATCGCATTGTAAAGTTGACATATTAGATAAGGCTTCGTTCAAATCTTGTTTGAGAACACAGCTTCCTTGGCGTAGCGCGGTGTTACACTTGGCCACTTGTACAGCCATAAATAATGTGTGTTCTTTTCAGTTCCACATTATGTTCTGTGTTTTTTACTTGATCTGTGTTAACAAAAGGGAGTACACATAGAGCCAAATGGAAAGGGTAGAAAACATCATAGTATAAATCTTTTATTTGTAGTGAGCTGAAATCGAACATCAAAAAGTATATTTTGCGATTAAGAACTTTACAGGGCTTAAATTATAATTTTTTCCATGGAAGAAATGGGCGGCTGAATATTTCATTTTCTCCAAATGTCAGGTTACAATTGGACTTTTACTATCTTTGCTACAACTTCTGCATAATTATGCAATTCTTTTTTAAAATTAATTTAATAGTATATCTCATGTATCCTGAATAGTAAGATATCGGTGGTGGGCCTATGCTGTGTCTCTCTATGGTTTTCTATTGAGGCATACCAAGGTTTCTTCCCAGGAACATACAGAATATGTCATACACAAAAGTAAGACAAAAAAATCTGACAACACTCCCAACATGCAGCCTGAACAGTTGCAAAACTGAACTGACATATAATAACAAAAAAAGAGAGTTATTCTCTGAAATGCTAAAGCATGCATGTAAGAATATAGATATGCATTACTGTTAAAGAAAATCTAGGAAAAATGAAGATATTTAGCATACAAAAATGGCATTTCTATTTCTGCCCACTAGCCACGTCAAGGCATATCTCTTATACGGGGTACCTACTCTAACACCTCTCCCTGGGTTAAAAACCTCCTGTATATGGGCAAGTAAGAGCCTGCTACCAGAGAATAAAATCACTAAGTAGTAATGTATGTCTATATTCTTGCATTTGTGGTTTGCATGCTTTAGCATTTTAGAGTGCAATTGTTTTTTTGATATACAAAAGTAAGGCATGTTCTATCAAATGCCAATTGTAGAGCCTTTGCCATATAGAAGCTCCATTTGGTAAAACAAAAAGTTAAAATAGTAACAAAACCAAGGTGACCTACAAACCTTGCCATGCAATCTTTTCACACATGAATCAAAATTTTCACACATTCAATTCGGAACCTAAATCTAAACTATGGTTTAAGAAGTAAAGTATTTTTTTTTTTTTTTACCTTAAGTCTTTACAGAAATCTAGAAATACATATTTCAACTTTTAGGAAGACATTTAATACAGAATTTCTAACTATCTGCTGTCAAACACTTGACACCTTCAACAACTTTTTATTGAGGCAGATATTTATTCCATTGACACATCTTGTCTTCTACAATTTCATTTTTTACATCTGATGGATTAATAATTCACTGCATTAGATCTTATGAACATAGAGTAGAGTATAGCAGCCCTTGTTCCACTGCAACAGTCAGTATTGGAATGATCTCTTATTTAATCAGTCGGATGCTGCAGTCAATACCATCAGTATCAAGGGAGAAAGGAAACTGGAAAGGCTTACCACAATTTTGTAGACCCACAGATGTACACGGACATGACTGGCAACTACAGAACAAGGAAAAGATGAAAGGAAAGTCCAGCACCATAGTATTCCTTGAATGAATAAAGAAGAAATACAATTTAAACATTACAACATAGTAAATTAAAAACATATTAAAATCCATAGTGTAAGCCTCATTCAACTCCCATCTGACATGTTTCTGAATTAATCCTTACTCATAGGCATACCATCTAAGCTGTTACATTAGTCCCCCGTGCAACACAATTGCAAAATTGAGATGGCTTGCCTTAGATGTGAAAGGTTTCTAACAAAGCCAAAAAGTACAACTCTTTCTGCAAAAAGTACAATGTTTTCCACAAAAAGTGTAAGTCTTTCTACAAACAAAATGTTTACAGCATGTAGCTTTGGAAGATGGAAAAAAGAGAAGTTATAGTTCTCAAATTGTGATGATAAAAAAAAAGTGTCCTTGAGGTCCAAAATACCATACCATGACAAAGGCATGACCTGAATTGTGTTGGTTTTCATGCATTAGTTTGTATCGTTTTGTCCTCATGTACATTTTAAAGATTTGTTAATAAGTTGGATGTTTTATTATGAAGATTTTTTTTTGCTGGAGCACCTGTTTTTTTTATGAGGTCCAAAATAGGCCATGTTGTTCAAAGTTTTGCCACCTCATCTAAATTTCTTTATAAGTTAACCAGTCATCATATATGAAAGCGCTATACAGCTACCACAGCATTGTATAAGAGCATTATACTGTAATTGGTTTATAAACATCTCACTTTCAGCAGAAAGGTAAAAAATAAAGTTATAAACTAGCTGAAAAGTGATGTGGGCAGCCTAAATCTCAGAAATAGACAAACAGATGGAGTCTCCACGCATCCAGTATTTGCACCGATGAGGCCAAGAGCACTACACCTTGCCATACTGCATTTGTCTGGATGGTGCTGTTGTTTGCGTGCAAGCAAGGAATACTCCTGAAACCGAGACTGCCCATGTTTTTTACTTTCAGCTGAAATTGATATTTTAGAGAGGGACATCAACCTCTAATAACGATATAGTGGTAGGCTTCATTTATGAACATACATCTCAATTAAAACTACAATGATAGATCTAGACATCTATAATAAAGTTATATTCCATGGAATGATCTAATTGTTATCTCTGAGCAAAAATTATTACAGTAAATTAAAGATTAAAATTGTAACGACTTCAATAAAAGAAAGAAGAAATATAGAATTGCACTGTACAATTGTAAATAGCAAATGGAGGACTTACCTGATATGTGAAATTAAATGGAGAATGTGATGTATGTGTTAAATACTATTGATCCACTGTAGACAATCTCTTTTTGACAATAAGAAGATCCTAAAATATCCTGCTGCTGGGTGTATCTATGAACCAAGCAACATGTGTGTCATGATTCTGTAGCAGTGCTCTGCTCTCCTGCAGAGCCTATGCTGGCCCTCATATTTTTCCCCAATTCCCGGTTGAGTCTTTTGTGGTGTGTGAGGGTTCTGTTCTTTGGAGTCTTGTTCCATGTGATTTATCCACTTTATCTACGTTACGCACAGAACGCCGCCAGTGATAGTTCCTGTTTTGAAATGCATGTCTCTGGTTCCCATAAGTGTCTGACCAGATCTTGTTCCACTACCTAGTTCTGCTGTTTCCCTCCCGCCTCCTTACCTACTGACTTGATTTCCTGACTCCCTGACCTGGGCTCATCCCTTGACTCTGACTCTGCTTGCTCCCTTGTACTTATGTGACCTCTCTGTTTACCGACTCTGGCTCGTCCCCTGACTCCAGCTCATCCCCTGACTCCAGCTCTGCTCGGTCCTTTTGGCATTTACATTATCTCCTGGCTGTTGACCCCTAGCTTGGTTTACTTCCCCTCAATAGGTGTATTTAGCTACACCTAGTGTACAAACCTGACAGATCCACTCCACTAGTGTGTCTGGAGACACCTAGTGGTTTGGTAGCTTATTACTCCTGGGTTCTCGTCATCACATTGTGATTGATTACCCTGTAGTATTAATGTAAAGGAAAGAAAGAATTATGCAATTCCTACTAAAATAAATATTCTATCTACATAATACCTGAACAGACTGAGCTTTCAGTGACAGATTTTCTCTGTAGTTCCTCTGTCCAGTAGGTAAGTGACATAATTGAAAAAAGCCATTTATTAACTCATTCATGTTAAAGGTCCAGACTGGAACTTTTAGCTGGTAAGGGTCTCTTTTACACTCTGCCAATATGTGTCCTCATTAAAGATGAGCAAATCTGTTGAGATTCAAGTTTGGCAAGTCACTAGAAGTTATCCAGAAAATTCGAAGTTATGTTCCTTATTCATCAAATGTTCCTCATTATGCTTTGAATTGTCTCCTGATCACAGAGCATAATTATCATGGGTTATAAAAAACTATATAAATAAAATAAAAGTAGCTTTACCAATTACCTGTTCTGGCCACTGCAGCTTGTATCCTTTTGTGTCTTTTTCCAAAATCTTCACTATGTGCCTGGCATCTGGCACCAAGTATGTGAGAGATGTTATGTCAAGATGCACATCCCTCAAGGCCTAGATCTAGCATCATGCCCTTTTGACTTTGTTCCATTTGAGGCCTATTCAGTGACAGAAGTCCATCACTAACTGACTATTCAGAAATCAGACTCAAGAAGAAGTGAGGAGCACCAAATGGCGAGTTGTGGTGGCCAGGACATAAAAGTCCTGACCCCCTTAAAAAATTATTTTGCCTCAGAAAGATGTATCATTATTCTCCATGTTTAAAGAATATATTGACTGTGGAAATGTTTCTGAAGCCATTCTAACATCTTTTATCTTTCCTAATATATTTTATCAGGGTCCTCCCTTCTATAACCTCCAATTAAATTTTATTTCTGTAAAAAAATGATGAACCAGATCACGAGTTATAGATAGGCCTAATCATGGACATGGACCATGCTCCTGTGCAGCAGTCCAATGAAAGACCAAAAATACATTTATAGTCCAGCCACAGGAATAGAGCATAAACATTTTCATTATTAGGTATTGCATAAAACATATTGTAAAAGAGAAACATCATAAAAATGAAGGGCAGAATCACAAGTAAACATTGTATGCCATGATGTTGAGTGGTTGAGCCACTCGAAACGCCTAGGCTCTGTGCCTCATTTTTATGATATAACTCTGTTACAACATGTTTTTATACAGTACGCAATAAAGAAGATTGTTATGGTCTATTTCTGTGGCTGAACTGAAGATGTATTTTTTGATTTAATTTTGTTGACAGATCCAGGGTTTTTTTTATTTCACAAGTTAAAGCTCAAGATTTCCTTATGACATGCTAAAGTTTTGTTGTTTTTTCTGCTCCTCGATGTTTCCTGGGATTTTCTTTAAACCACTTTAAATTGTTTTCTAAAGAAGCCCATTTCTACATGTAATATGGTGGTTATGCTCTAAATTCAACCGGATTTTTGGCGACAATGCTCTTCTCAGTAGTGAGATCTTAACTTCTTTAAAAATGCAGTGGAAGATATCTGTTATGAAAGTTGATGGCCTTTAAAGATTGATCCTCTTTCTAAACTCAATTATCTTTATTGCTTCTAAACATACCATTTGTGTCACACAGATGTTAAATGACATCAATAGATTCACTGTAGTTTATTTCTGGGTCTCTCCAATTTTACACTTCTTATAGAATCCAATGTTACAACAGATATACAACTATATAACTATCATTCATGATAGTGACATAATACTGGGATCACACGTTTTTGTCATGGCTTATGGACCTTTGATTAGCCCCAATGTTCCATAGATTTGAAGGCTCCGTAATGGTACAGTATTGCCATATAAACTATGTTTACTGCTGACAGTCAATTTTCTATTGCCGTCCATACTCGACTTTTATACTTCCTTTTTCAACTTTGCTCAGAGCTCAGCAATTTCCCCAAGGTCACCTGAATATACAGGTACACAGCCTTCCTAATTAAATCCTTTCTCTTGGGTTCCTTCTGTCTCTATCACTAGTCTTCTATGTGTTAAGACTCTGGTGACAGTGAGATGTTGACACAGCATTACCAAGAGCTTAAACATTTCAGCTGTGGAATAGAGATGGGGGCTGGAATGAGATTAAGGATTCTGTCTATATAAATGTCTTTACTTCACTGCAGGATCACATTAATTTGAAGCATTAGCTCTTGTCGTCTGTCTAAGCCAAAAGTATGAGCAAGAGAATTTTACAGCCCATCATAATAAGTTGATAAGCGGACTTCACAATGGGATAGAATATATTGAGATAAGGGCATATCTTGAATACTAAAATGAAGGTTCAGTTAGCGAATTAGAGCAGATATCATACATTTATTGTGCGTAACTAATAACACTTAAATAATTTGCTTGTTTCATGTTTCCTTTTCTATTCTTACAATTAATACTAACCTTATACATGAATAGAAAAAAATAATAAAGGGACAATCTTGCCCTCACTTGTTCCCAGGCTTCAAAATCAACTACATGCTTCAATTTTCTTCAGATTTCTTATATGTTTAGCTGCAAAATAAAAAGGGCTGAAGTATAGGGCTTAAAAATAGGGCTTTGGTTAATGCTTTTTGGAAATTACCAAAGGAAAACTGTGGGTGAAGATGACAACCTCTGCAATTAGTTATCCAATACACACACTATGGCCTAAGACACACGGTGAGAAAAACGGTGCAAGTGGAGTGCGATAAAAAAATCTCATTCCACTCGGACCAATATTAGCCTGTGTGTCAGCGCACATGAGCGATTATTTTCTTACCCCTAATCGGACCGAGAAAACAATTGCAGCATGCTGCGAGTGTAATGCGATTATTGTTTCTCTTGCACCCATTCAAGTCAATGGGGCCAGAGAAAAAAAAATCGCACTGCACTCCCCTCTTCAGCGCTGGCACGCCCTCCCCTCCTCTATGCCAGCCCGCCCCTCCGCACCGCTGGCCCGCCCTCCCCTCCTCAGTGTCAGCTCGCCCCCCCGCAATTGAGGTCCGCTTGCACGAACGGACCTCAGTTGCAGGGACACTCGCATGACACTTAGCTCTGCTGTACTGCCAGCGTGAGCCGAGTGTCATGCGAGGGGATCGCAGTAATCCCCGTGTGGCCCCAGCCTAGTTGCAAGAATTATAAAATCTCCAAGGACATACAACAGAAAATTTCACATGCATTTGTATATTTACGAATTATGGTATCAATAAAATATAGAATAGAGAGTGGATAAACAATTTTAGAAGATTTTTGGCAACAATTTAGTATATTTTTTTAGTGTTCTTTAATAATGTAGCAGATGATTGAGATGGATTGGTCTTGGGGCTAAACCCAGAAGTTGAGTCTAAGGAATTCTAGTATATCCGCCGTTTAACTGTTTTACAGCATTCTGGCATTCTTCAGCAAGGTCTGACACAAACTGAGTGGATCAAACCAGTACATGATTCCAAGACAGTAAAGATGGGCAAATTTATTTGAGGAGAACTGAATTCAAACACAATGGATTCTACAACTGGCTGCCTTTTTGTTGAATTGTATGCTTCATTAAATTTAATACTCACCAAAGCACTCACTTGTTCAGGGGAACCAAACCAGTTGTCTGTGCTGTCAAGAAAACTCCAGTGCATGAAAATACCTTCAATTGCAAATCAACTTTTGCTGTCAAATATGACCCATCTTCCAAATTCAAATCTCCACAGATTTGCTTGTCTCTGTTGGACAGATTTGTCAGATGGCAGGCCATTTGAGTAAAGTCACAACAATAGGGCTTGATTCCACTTGTGCATAGCTTTCAATGAGAGAGCATTGGAAGCAATAAATTAATGACTTTCTGCTGCAAGCATCAGCCGAGGATTATGCGACTGTGATCTGATCTTACGATTGGATCACAGCTGCAGAAAAGAGGGAAGGAGCACTCTCTCCCTCTCTTCTGTGGCCTGTCTCTGTGTACACTGCAGTCGGATGAAATGCGAGTGCAGTGAGATGTTTAACACACTCCCATAGACTTCAATGGGGGTATGTGAGCCGAAACGCGCTGCCAAATGCAGCATGCTACGATTCTTTTCTCTTGCCGATATGGCATCAGAAATTAATCACAGATGGACACTGCCCCATAGTTTTGTACTGGTGTGAGTGCAATCCAATGATTTATTGGATTGCAGTCGTCCATGCAAAATACAAGTGGAACCAAGGCAATAGTCAGTGATTTGACCAGTCAGCAAGCAGGAATATGTAGTTGGGAATTTGCAAGGTTAATATCAGAATAACAAAACAGAAAACTACTTTAGCACAGTACCTAAAACCTAAGGGATCAATTTCTCAAGCCGTGAACAGTTAGTAAAAACTGTGTGTCATATAGAGATGAGCGAACCGGTCGCGGTTCGGCTCGAAGTCAGTTCGCCGAACGGGGGTCCCGTTCGAGTTCGGCTCGTCGAACGTTCGACGAACCGAACTCGAACCAATAGGCTATAATGGGAGGCAATCACAAACACATAAAAATGCATGATAAATGTACACAAACAGTTAATAAACATTGCCATAACACTTACCGGTCCCCGCGATCCCTTCTGCACTCTGTCTCCTGCCGCTATTCCATCCGATGATCGCTGAATCCACCCGGTGACCGGCACTACCAGCAGAGATGCAGGACCTATCGTGATGTCAAAATAGCCATGTGACCAGTCACGTGGCTATTATCTTATTGGCTACAGACTGGTCACATGACTATGACGTGTCATGTAGGACCTGCGAGTGCATCTCTCCGGTACACGGTGCTCATATGTGTATCGTCGTGTACCGGCGACATGCTCTAGCACACGGTCGACTCCCCGTTCCGTTAGGGACCGGCTGACACAGCCGGTCATTAACGGAGATCACCGTTGCCATAGCAACGCAGTTAGCGGTGACGTCACCGCTAACCACGGCTCCGAGAGCACCGTTGCTATGGTAATGCGTCTGTCAGCGTTACCGCTGTTACCGCTGACAGCCAGCACTGATCACTCACGGAGTGAAGGCTGCACGCTGCTTCCCGATTGTAGTGAGGATTGTAGTGAGGATGAGTTTCCCCAGCCCCAAGTGATGAGCTGGGGAACCTCATCCTCACTACAATCGTCACTACTACTACACTAGAAAGAAAGAAGACAGAAGAGCAGGATCGTGGAGGGCTGACAGGGGGTAATAAAGATGGAGTCTCTAATGTGTCTGTGTATTTATTTCTATTAAAGTATTTTTTCTCTGTGTGGTGTTTTTTTTTAACCCTTTATTGGAGATTCTTAATGGCCGGGTCAAACGTGCCTGACATTAAGAATCTCTGGCTTAATACTAGCTAGTAAAACAAAGCCAGTATTAACTCATGATTACCCAACAAGCCACCCGGCTCCAGGGCTGTTGGAAGAGTTGGATACAGCGCCAGATGATGGCGCTTCTATGAGAGCGCCATTTTCTGGGACGGCTGCGGACTGAAATCCGCAGCAGAGGCGCCCAGAAACCTCGGGCTAACCTGTGCTGCGGATTCCAATCCCCAGCTGCCTAGTTGTACCCGGCTGGACTCAAAAATGGGGCGAAGCCCACGTCATTTGTTTTTTAATTATTTCATGAAATAAGTGAAATAATTAAAAAAAAACGGGCTTCCCTATATTTTTGGTTCCCAGCCGGGTACAAATAGGCAACTGGGGGTTGGAGGCAGCCCGTGGCTGCCTGCTGTACCTGGCTAGCATACAAAAATATGGCGAAGCCCACGTCATTTTTTTGGTGGGCAAAAAAATTCTGCATACAGTCCTGGATGGAGTATGCTGAGACTTGTAGTTCTGCAGCTGCTGTCTGCTCTTCTCCATACAGACAGACAGCAGCTGCAGAACTACAAGGCTCAGCATACTCCATCCAGGACTGTATGCAGAAGTTTTTTGCCCCCTGAAAAAATTATGTGGGCTTCGCCATATTTTTGTATGCTAGCCAGGTACAGCAGGCAGGTACGGCTGCCCCCAACCACCAGTTGCCTATTTGTACCCGGCTGGGAACCAAAAATAAAGGGAAGCCCTTTTTTTATTATTTCATGAATTTCATGAAATAATTAGAAAACAAATGACGTAGGCTTCTCCCCATTTCTGTGTCCAGCCAGGTACAACTAGGCAGCTGGGGATTGGAATCTGCAGCACAGGTTGGCTTGAGCTTTCTGGGCCCCACTGCTGCGAATTGCAGTCTGCAGCCGCCTCAGAAAATGACATTTTCATAGACGCGCCATCTTCTGGCACTGTATCCAACTCTTCCAGCACCTGCCTGCTATACCTGGCTAGCATACAAAAATATGGCGAAGCTCACGTCCTTTTTTTGTAGTTTTTTGGCAAAAAAAATAAAAAATGCTTCCCTGGATTTTCCATTGCCAGTGAAGGTAACACCAAGCAGTGGGGGTTAGCAGCCAGTAGCTGCTTGGATTACCCTTAGCTAGCAATACAAAAAATGCAGCGGGAGCCCATATATATTTTTTTTAATTATTTATTTAAGTAACTAAAAATAAAATGGGCTTCCCTGTATTTTGATTGCTGGACATCACAGTGCTGTAAAAATAAATCTTTAAAAAAATGACGTAGCGCTCCGCGGTATTTTTGATTCTCAGCGCAGATAAAGCAGACAGCTATGGGTTGCCACCCCCATCTGCCTGCCGTTACCTTGGTTGGCAATCAAAATACAGGGAAGCCCATTAATTTTTTCTATTTAAAAAATAGTTAAAAAAAAAATGACGTTGGGTCCCCCCATTTTTGATAGACAGCTAGGGTAAAGCAGACGGCTGTAGCCTGAAAACCACAGCTGGCAGCTTTACCGTGGTTGGGGATCCAATGTGGAGGTCCCCTCAGGCTCTTTTTTATAATTATTTTATAAATATTAATAATTACACAATAAAAGTAGGGTCCCCCCAAATTGGATCACCAGCCAAGGGTCTGGTATTCTCAGGGTGGGAAGGTCCATAGTTATTGGGCCTTCACAGCCTAAAAATAGCAGGCCGCAGGCACCCCAGACGTGGCGCATCCACTAGATGCGCCAATCCTGGCGCTTCACCCCAGCTCATCCCGTGCCCTGGTGGAGTGGCAAACGGGGTAATAAATCGGGTTGATACTAGCTGTAAAGTCACCTGAGATCAAGCCCAGCAGTTTGTGATGTCATGGCGTCTATTAGATACCCAACATCATAAACTGTCAGTACTAACAAAAAAAAAAAAATTGACAAAAGAAATTTATTTGAAAAAACAGTCCCCAAAACATTTCCTCTTTCACCAATTTATTGTAAGAAAAAAAATAAAGGGGTCCCGCGACGACTCTGGACCATCTAGAATATGGGGGGGAGACACTCAGGGAACGTATCCCCCATTTTCTAGGAGTGCGGACCCTTCATGTGAGGAGTGTGGGTGCAATGAATCTGCACTCACTCTTCTCGGGTCCACAGCAGCAGAGTCCATGTCGTAATGGTTGCTACCAAAGCTGCAATGCCCTGCTCATGAGGTAAGGGCATGCCTAATCAGGAGAACTACTGTAGAGGAAGCTCTGCTCACTGGTATATAGGTGCTCAGAGGTAATAATAGATAAAATTAGTGAGTAACCTCGGCACTCTAAATCTCCCAGACTAAGTCAGTAAGTCACAACGGATAGTAATGCAAAATCACTCTTTATTGGTCCGTATTAAGAAAAAAATTTTTTTCATAAGCATATATGTTTTTGTCCAAAACAAGTTACAAATGACGTTTCGGCCTGATCCTTCGTCAGATTGGACTTATCTGCATGTAATCATGAAAAATGACAATAATCAGTATCACATAAGAGTGAGAGAACAATAACATAAACTCGAACAATGTAGAGGTACAATTGGGATGCAGCAAAAAAATTGCAACACAGCAAGAAATGAAACACATGATACAAATGTCATAATACAGTACAAGGACAATATAGTAATGACAAATATGGGGTCAGAGTAGGCTTAGACAGCTCTGGTACGAAAGAGATGTCAATCATAAAGTAACATGTGCAGTAGGTGTAGAGCTACACTATGCATGGCAGAGCTAATGGGTAGACCGACCATAGAAAAAGAACGGAGAAAAAGTGGAGAAAAAGTGGAAAAAAAAGTGGAGAAAAAGTGGAGAAAAAGTGGAGAAAAAAATGGAGAAAAAGTGGAGAAAAAGTGGAGAAAAAGGTGGAGAAAAAATGGAGAAAAAAATGGAGAAAAAGTGGAGAAAAAAATGGATAAAAAGTGGAGAAAAAGTGGAGAAAAAGTGGAGAAAAAAATGGAGAAAAAGTGGAAAAAAAGTGGAGAAAAAGTGAAGAAAATGTGGAGAAAAAATGGAGAAAAAGTGGAAAAAAGTGGAGAAAAAATGGAGAAAAAGTGGAGAAAAAGTGGAGAAAAAGTGGAGAAAAAAATGTAGAAAAAGTGGAGAAATAGTGGAGAAAAAGTGGAGAAAAAAATGGATAAAAAGTGGAGAAAAAGTGGAGAAAAAAGTGGATAAAAAGTGGAGAAAAAGTGGAGAAAAAAATGGATAAAAAGTGGAGAAAAAGTGGAGAAAAAGTGGGGAAAAAGTGGAGAAAAAAATGGAGAAAAAGTGGAGAAAAAGTGGAGAAAAAAATGTAGAAAAAGTGGAGAAAAAATGGAGAAAAAAAATGTAGAAAAAGTGGAGAAAAAATGTAGAAAAAGTGGAGACTAAATGTAGAAAAAGTGGAGAAAAAGTGGAGAAAAAGTGGAGAAAAAAATGGATAAAAAGTGGAGAAAAAGTGGAGAAAAAGTGGAGAAAAAGTGAAGAATAAAATAGAGAAAAAGTGGAGAAAAAGTGGAGAAAAAGTGGAGAAAAAAATGGATAAAAAGTGGAGAAAAAGTGGAGAAAAAAAGTGGAGAAAAAGTGAAGAAAAAGTGGAGAAAAAGTGGAGAAAAAGTGGAGAAAAAAATGGCTAAAAAGTGGAGAAAAATTGGAGAAAAAGTGGAGAAAAAGTGGAGAAAAAAATGGAGAAAAAGTGGAGAAAAAGTGGAGAAAAAGTGGAGAAAAAAATGGAGAAAAAGTGGAGAAAAAGTGGAGAAAAAGTGGAGAAAAAGTGGAGAAAAAAATGGAGAAAAAGTGGAGAAAAAGTGGAGAAAAAGTGGAGAAAAAGTGGAGAAAAAAATGGAGAAAAAGTGGAGAAAAAGTGGAGAAAAAGGTGGAGAAAAAATGGAGAAAAAAATGGAGAAAAAGTGGAGAAAAAGTGGAGAAAAAGTGGAGAAAAAAATGGATAAAAAGTGGAGAAAAAGTGGAGAAAAAGTGGAGAAAAAAATGGAGAAAAAGTGGAAAAAAAGTGGAGAAAAAGTGAAGAAAATGTGGAGAAAAAATGGAGAAAAAGTGGAAAAAAAGTGGAGAAAAAATGGAGAATAAGTGGAGAAAAAGTTGAGAAAAAGTGGAGAAAAAAATGTAGAAAAAGTGGAGAAAAAGTGGAGAAAAAATGGAGAAAAAAATGTAGAAAAAGTGGAGAAAAAGTGGAGAAAAAGTGGAGAAAAAGTGGAGAAAAAAATGGAGAAAAAGTGGAGAAATAGTGGAGAAAAAGTGGAGAAAAAAATGGATAAAAAGTGGAGAAAAAGTGGAGAAAAAAAGTGGATAAAAAGTGGAGAAAAAGTGGAGAAAAAAATGGATAAAAGGTGGAGAAAAAGTGGAGAAAAAGTGGAGAAAAAAATGGAGAAAAAGTGGAGAAAAAGTGGAGAAAAAGTGGGGAAAAAATGTAGAAAAAGTGGAGAAAAAGTGGAGAAAAAATGGAGAAAAAGTGGAGAAAAAGTGGAGAAAAAAATGGAGAAAAAGTGGAGAAAAAATGGAGAAAAAAATGTAGAAAAAGTGGAGAAAAAATGTAGAAAAAGTGGAGAAAAAGTGGAGACAAAATGTAGAAAAAGTGGAGAAAAAGTGGAGAAAAAAATGGATAAAAAGTGGATAAAAAGTGGAGAAAAAGTGGAGAAAAAGTGGAGAAAAAGTGGAGAAAAAATGGAGAAAAAAATGTAGAAAAAGTGGAGAAAAAGTGGAGAAAAAGTGGAGAAAAAGTGGAGAAAAAAAATGGAGAAAAAGTGGAGAAAAAGTGGAGAAAAAAATGGATAAAAAGTGGAGAAAAAGTGGACAAAAAAGTGGATAAAAAGTGGAGAAAAAGTGGAGAAAAAGTGGAGAAAAAATGGAGAAAAAGTGGAGAAAAAGTGGAGAAAAAGTGGAGAAAAAGTGGAGAAAAAAATGGAGAAAAAGTAAAGAAAAAGTGGAGAAAAAGTGGAGAAAAAATGGAGAAAAAGTGGAGAAAAAGTGGAGAAAAAATGTAGAAAAAAGTGGAGAAAAAGTGGAGAAAAAGTGGAGAAAAAAATGGAGAAAAACTGGAGAAAAAATGGAGAAAAAAATGTAGAAAAAATGGAGAAAAAATGTAGAAAAAGTGGAGAAAAAGTGGAGACAAAATGTAGAAAAAGTGGAGAAAAAGTGGAGAAAAAAATGGATAAAAAGTGGAGAAAAAGTGGAGAAAAAGTGAAGAAAAAAATGGAGAAAAAGTGGAGAAAAAGTGGAGAAAAAGTGGAGAACAAAATGGATAAAAAGTGGAGAAACAGTGGAGAAAAAAAGTGGAGAAAAAGTGGAGAAAAAGTGGAGAAAAAAATGGATAAAAAGTGGAGAAAAATTGGAGAAAAAGTGGAGAAAAAGTGGAGAAAAAAATGGAGAAAAAGTGGAGAAAAAGTGGAGAAAAAGTGGAGAAAAAATGTAGAAAAAGTGGAGAAAAAGTGGAGAAAAAATGGAGAAAAAGTGGAGAAAAAGTGGAGCACCCTTTGGTGCCTTTCATGTGGCACTAAGGGGTGCTTAGCTTTGTATTTAGCCAAAAAAATAAAAAAAAAATGATGTAGGGTTCCCCCTAGTTTTGTAGCCAGCTAGGGTAAAGCAGACGGCTGCAGCCTGCAGACCACAGCTGGCAACCTCACCTTGGCTGGTAATCCAAAACTGAGGGGACCCCACGCTGTTATTTTAAATTAAATAAATAATTAAAAAAAAAACACGTAGGGGTCCTCCAAAATTGGATCACCAGCCAAGGTAAAGCAGACAGCTGGGGCCTGATATTCTCAGACTAGGGAGGTTCATGGTTATTGGACTCTCCCCAGCCTAAAAATAGCAGGCCGCAGCCGCCCCAGAAGTGGCGCATCCATTAGATGCGCCAATCCTGGTGCTTCGCCCCAGCTCATCCCGCGCCCTGGTGCGGTGGCAAACGGGGTAATATATGGGGTTAATACCAGATGTGTAATGTCACCTGGCATCAAGCCCTGGGGTTGGTGAGGTCAGGCGTCTATCAGATACCCGACATCACCAACCCAGTCAGTAATAAAAAAAAATAGACAACAAACACATTTTTATTTGAAAAAACACTCCCCAAAACATTCCCTCTTTAACCAATTTATTAGAATGAAAAACAAATCCAGGTCTGGTGCAATCCAAGGGGTTGCCATGACGATCCACACTGTCCCAGTCAATGAAGAGCAGGATGTTCCCCATTGGCTGGGAGAGCAGTGCAGTGACCTGAGCTAACATCAATGGGTCAGCCCAGGTCACTGCAGGGCATGACAAGTGCTGCTGTCAGCGAGGTACATTACCTGCGCTGATCTCCAGCACACTGACAGCCCCTGTCACTGAGTTCAATGACCGCCGCCTTCACAGCCAAGTATCGCGAGAGGCCCGTGACGTCACCGCTAGTCAGTCTCGGGTCGGAAGCGAGAGAAGGTGATGTGACAAGCGGTGGCCATGGAGGACAGTGACAGCGCTGAGGTCGGGACTTCCTCACCGCAGGTAAGCCGAGCGGGACCATGTGTGTGTGTGTGTGTATGTGTGTGTGTGTGTGTGTGTACATGCCGCGGGCAGGAGGGGGCAGAGTGAGCTGAGCGGGGAAGTGTGGGCTTCCTGCATGTAACTAGGATAAACATCGGGTTACTAACCAAAGCGCTTTGGTTGGATACCCGATGTTTATCTTGGTTACCAGCTTGTGGCAGGCTGCCAGCGATGGCTCCTGCACACTGTAGCTGTAAAAAGCCCTGCTTTTTGCTGCTAGAACCGTTCTCGAACGTATCTAGAACTATCGAGCTTTTGCAAAAAGCTCGAGTTCTAGTTCGATCTCGAACAGCCCCCAAAATCACTCGAGCCTAGAACTGGAGAACCTCGAACCGCGCTCAACTCTAGTGTCGTAGGAATTAACAGAGCCAGCCCGCACACACATAAGGAAAAAAAAACAAGAGGGTAACAGTGGTAAATAGTGCCTTTTGTTTATATTGTGCATAGCAATATTGGAGTATGTTAGTAACACTCTGCTGTGTATGTGTACAACATGTTACATCCTCATGTATTTGTCCAATTTTTAATGATCTGACTACTACAGCCGTCTGCAATGAGTAAAAAGGCATTTTTTTATGATTCGCACAAAGTGATTCACAAATGATTCAAATTCTAGGACTTAAACATTTCTAAAATTTGACTAGAATTTTATTTGCATCAAATCACTCAAATCACTTCAATAATCTCAAATACAACATACAGTGGATGTGAAAAGTTTATACAACATTGTTAAAATGCCAGCTATTTGTCATGTAAAAAAATCAACCCAAACAGACTAATTTCAGAAATTTTTCCACCTTTGATGTCATCCATAATCTGTACAAATGCATTGAGACACAAACAAATCATTCTGAAGAGAAAAATAAAACTTGGTGCAAAATTGCCTAATCTTTGGACCTGTGCATAGTTGTCGCCACCTTGACTAAAGACCAAGTCCATCTTCCAAAAACAGCCCCAAAGCATAATTCTGCTTTCACCACGCTTCACTGTGGGTATGGTGTTCTTTGCATTTTGGGTCAAATATAATTCCAAAATGTATCGTAAAGTTGCACCTTGGTCTCATTTTTTCAGATGTTTTCATTAGACTTTTTGTAGGTTTTGGCAAAAAATAGCAAGACTTGAATGTGGTTCTTTGATAGAAAAAAAGATTTTGTGTTGCTACCCTACTCTTTAAGCCAGATGTATGAAGCATACAGGAGATTATTGAGACACACAATAAGTCATTTTTGTGTTACATTTGGAGAAATCACTTTTTGCATTAGATGTGTTGACCCATTTAAACTGTTCTTGCTTCATTTGTTAAAGCAAATCAAAGATCAGGATTTTCCTATATAAACTAAAGCCAGTGCTAGGCTATGTGCGCACAGTGCGTTTTTCGTGGCGTTTTTGCGCGTTTTTCGGGTGCGTTTTTGGCCTCAAAACTGCAGGACTTTGCTTCCCCAGCAAAGTCTATGAGTTTTCATTTTTGCTGTCCGCACACATCTGTTTTTTTTCAGCTGCGTTTTTGTGGTGCCACAAAAACGTAGCATGTCAATTATTCCCGCGTTTTTCACTGTGCTTTTCATCCATTGAGTGCAATGGGATGTTGAAAGACGCAATGAGAAACGCAAATTGCAAATATAGCTGCGTTTTGGTGCGTTTCTAAGACCAAAAACGCAGTTATAAACGCAGGAGGTGGGTAGTAAAGTGACGTGTACAGGAAGAGGATTCCTTCTGTCAGTAAACACAGAAGCGTGAATCCTCCCGGTACCGTCACCGCCGCGTCCACCTCCCATCCTGAGTATGTCTGCTGCCGTGCGGCGCCATGTCTGGGCGGGAGATGGAAGCGGCAATCAAAAGTGAACAGTAGAAAAAAAAAGTTATACTCACCTGTCTGCAGACTCCCGGTGCCATGTCCGCTCCCAGATTCTGTCACGGTATCGCCGCTCCGGCAGTGTGCAGTCTCCCCGGGTACGTATGCCTGCAGGATGCAGGACCTGGCGATGGATCACCTGATGCAGTCACCTGACGCATCAGGTGATCGTAAGTATCGCGGTGACGCGGGCGCCCGGCCGGCTATCAGCTGATCCTGACGTCAAGAGACTTCATCCCTGATTACCGGCAGCTGCTGCAGCGATCGGACAGGATCAGACTCCCGCTCCATCGCTGCAGGAGCTGCCGATAATCAGCACCTAAGTGAGTATTTTATTTTTTTTTGCACCGATGCTTCAGCTGATTGTATAATCGGCTTTTATACAATCAGCTGAAGTGTGATGTGCTTCAGCCCCTAGAACCTGACACATCATCTGATCGCTCTGCCTTCCAGCAAACCGATCAGATGATATTGGATCCGGATTGGACGGCGCGGGACCCTTGACCCAGGATTACTGCGGAGGGGGGTGCTTTATTTCAATAAAGATGGAGTCACTAATTGTGTTGTGTTTTATTTCTAATAAAAATATTTTTCTGTGTGTTGTGTTTTTTTTTTATCTTTACTAGAAATTCATGGTGGCCATGTCTAATATTGGCGTGACACCATGAATTCCGGGCTTAGGGCCAGCTATACAGCTAGCCCTAACCCCATTATTACCCAGCGAGCCACCCGGCATCAGGGCAGCTGAAGAGTTGGATACAGCGCCAGAAGATGGCGCTTCTATGAAAGCGCTATTTTCTGGGGTGGCTGCGGGACTGCAATTCACAGCGAGGGTGCCCAGAAAGCATGGGCACCCTGCACTGTGGATTCCAATCCCCAGCTGCCTAGTTGTACCCGGCTGGACACAAAAATTAGGCGAAGCTCACGTCATTTTTTTTTTTAATTATTTCATGAAATTCATGAAATAATTAAAAAAAAGGGCTTCTCTATATTTTTGGTTCCCAGCCGGGTACAAATAGGCAGCTGGGGGTTGGGGGCAGCCCGTACCTGCCTGCTGTACCCGGCTAGCATACAAAAATATGGCGAAGCCCACGTCATTTTTTTTTTGGGGGGGGGGGCAAAGAAATCCTGCATACAGTCCTGGAAGGAGGATGCTGAGCCTTGTAGTTCGACAGCTGCTGTCTGCTCTCCTGCATACACTATTGGATGGAGGATGCTGAGCCTTGCAGTTCTGCAGCTGCTGTCTGCTCTCCTGCATACACTATTGGATGGAGGATGCTAAGCCTTGTAGGTCTGCTCCCCCTGACTCTCCCTCCAGCATACAGTCCTGGATGGAGCATGCTGAGCCTTGTAGTTCTGCAGCTGCTGTCTGCTCTCCTGCATGCACTATTGGATGGAGTATGCTGAGACTTGTAGTTCTGCAGCTGTCTGCTCTCCTGCATACATTAGTGGAGAATGAAGAACATATTGAAGAAGGAAATGACATCAGACCTTTTTTTTTGTTCACTGATAAAAAACGCATAAAGACGCAGTGAGCAAAAACGCAGCAAAACGCAGCAAAAAACGCACCAAATCGCGGCAAAACGCGCGCTTTTTTGCCGCATTTTTTTGCCGCGGGTGCGTTTTTGTGCGTTTTTTGCCGCAAACAACGCACAAAAACGCAGCGTCAAAAAAACGCAGTGTGTGAACCTAGCCCTACACTGGCACTATCATGCTGATTTTATGCATACTCTTTGGTTGTCAGATTGAATGTATAGTTTTTTAAATACAGGCAAGTAAAATTACAGAAATGTGCAGCTTTTTGATTGACAGCAGCTGCCATATAGCTAATATGTGGGTGAGGTTTTGATATCTTTTCCCGCCTCTGTCTGCTGCCTCTGTAGATGCTAGTATGGGCTCCTTCCAGGTATAAGTCATTTCTGTCATGTGATAGGGGCATGTTAGAAATGCAGCCCATACATTCTAGCATCTACAGAGGCCAGGCAGCAGACCAGGGTGGGAATAGATAGCAAAACCCCTATTCGGCTGCTGCTGCCAATCAAAAGCTATGTATTTCTATAAATTTACTTGCCTTTATTTTAACAACTTTACATCCAATCTTACAACTAAATGTATGTTTAAAATCAGCATGATACTGCCACTATAACACTGGCTTTAGGTTATATAGGAAAATCCTGTTGATTGGTACGCTTTAATTGAAAATGGTAGAATATTTATCCATTGTTTGCAAATAGCATTGAAAATGTCGATTGAAACTTTATATGGCAATTTAAGCTATTATATATTAAACATTCCAAACAGAATGTATAAATGTTGAGTGTAAACAATGAACGCATTAAAAGATTTATGAATTGGTCACTTTTTAACATTTTTCAAGTACAAACTTTATTATATTTATATTCATGTACAGTACAGATCAAAAGTTTGGACACACCTTCTCATTTCTAGAACAACTATTAAGAGGAGACTTTGTGCAGCAGGCATTCATGGTAAAATAGCTGCTAGGAAAACACTGCTAATGACAGGCAACCAGCAGAAGAGACTTGTTTGGGGTAAAGAACACAATGAATGGACATTAGACCAGTGGAAATCTGTGCTTTGGTCTGATGAGACCAAATTTGAGATCTTTGGATCCAACCACCGTGTCTTTGTAGAAAAAGTGAACGGATGGACTCTACATGCCTGGTTCCCACCATGAAGCATGGAGGAGGAGGTATGATGGTGTGGAGGTGCATTGCTGGTGATACTGTTGGGGATTTATTCAAAATTGAAGGCATACAGAACCAGCATGCCTACCACAGAATCTTGCAGCGGCATGCTATTCCATCCGGTTTGCATTTAGTTGGATCATAATTTATTTTTCAACAGGACAATGACCCCAAACACACCTCCAGGCTGTGTAAGGGCTATTTGACTAAGAATAAGTGTGATGGGGTGGTACGCCAGATGACCGGCCTCCACAGTCACCAGACCTGAACCCAATCGAGATGGTTTGGGGTGAGCTGGACCGCAGAGGGAAGGCAAAAGGGCCAATAACTGCTAAGCATCTCTGGGAACACCTTCAAGACTGTTGTAAAACCATTTCCAGTGACTACCTCTTGAAGCTCATCAAGAGAATGCCAAGAGTGTGCAAAGCAGTAATTAAAACAAAAGGTGGCTACTTTGAAGAACCTAGAATATAAGATATATTTTCAGTTGTTTCACACTTCTTTGTTAAGTATTTCATTCCACATGTGTTAATTCATAGTTGCGATGCCTTCAATGTGAATCTACAATTTTTAGAGTCATGAAAATAAAGAAAACTCTTAGAATGAGAAGGTGTGTCCAAACTTTTGGTCTGTACTGTATATTATATTCTTCTTAACTGGAGTGCTTGCTTGTTTTTTTGGTACAGTGCTGAACAAAAGTATTGGCACCCCTGCAATTCTGTCAGAGAATACTCAGTTTCTTCCTGAAAATGATTGCAATCACAAATTCTTTGGTATTATTATCCTCATTTATTTTGCTCGCAATCAAAAAACACAAAAGAGAATGAAACAAAAATCAAATCATTGATCATTTCACACAAAACTCCAAAAATGGGCCAGACAAAAGAATTGGCACCCTTAGCCTAATACTTGGTTGCACAACCTTTAGCCAAAATAACTGCGAACAACCGCTTCCGGTAACCATCGAGTTTCTTAAAATGCTCTGCTGGAATTTTAGACCATTCTTCTTTGGCAAACTGCTCCAGGTCCCTGAGATTTGAAGGGTGCCTTCTCCAAACTGCCATTTTGAGATCTCTCCACAGGTGTTCTATGGGGTTCAGGTCTGGACTCATTGCTGGCCACTTTAGTAGTCTCCAGTGCTTTCTCTCAAACCATTTTCTAGTGCTTTTTGATGTGTGTTTTGGGTCATTGTCCTGCTGGAAGACCCATGATCTCTGAGGGAGACCCAGCTTTCTCACACTGGGCCCTACACTGTGCTGCAAAATTTGTTGGTAGTCTTCAGACTTCATAATGCCATGCACACGGTCAAGCAGTCCAGTGCCAGAGGCAGCAAAGCAACCCCAAAACATCAGGGAACCTCCTCCATGTTTCACTATAGGGACCGTGTTCTTTTCTTTGAATGCCTCTTTTTTTTCCTGTAAACTCTATGTTGATAGCTTTTCCCCAAAAGCTCTACTTTTGTCTCCTCTGACCAGAGAGCATTCTTCCAAAATGTTTTAGGCTTTCTCAGGTAAGTTTTGACAAACTCCAGCCTGGCTTTTTTATGTCTCAGGGTAAGAAGTGGGGTCTTCCTGGGTATCCTAACATACAGTCCCTCTTCATTCAAACACCGACGGATAGTACGGGTTGACACTGCTTTACCCTCGGACTGCAGGGCAGCTTAAACTTGTTTGGATGTTAGTCGAGGTTCTTTATCCACCATCCGCACAATCTTGCGTTGAAATCTCTCATCAAATTTTCTTTTCCTTCCACATCTAGGGAGGTTAGCCACAGTGCCATGGGCTTTAAACGTCTTGATAACACTGCGCACCGTAGACACAGGAACTTTCAGGTCTTTGGAGATGGACTTGTAGCCTTGAGATTGCTCGTGCTTCCTCACAATTTGGATTCTCAAGTCCTCAGAGAGTTCTTTGGTCTTTTTTCTTTTCTCCATGCTCAATGTGGTCAACACAAGGACACAGGACAGAGGTTGGGGCAACTTTAATCCATGTCAACTGGCTGCAAGTGTGATTTAGTTATTGCCAACACCTGTTAGGGGCCACAGGTAAGTTACAGGTGCTGTTAATTACACAAATTAGAGAAGCATCACATGATTTTTCAAACAGTGCCAATACTTTTGTCCACCCCCTTTTTATGTTTGGTGTGGAATTATATCCAATTTGGCTTTATGACAAATTTGTTTTTGTTTTTTTCATTGAAGACAAATTAAACGAAGATAATAATACCAAAGAATTTGTGATTGCAATCATTTTCAGGAAGAAACTGAGTATTCTCTGACAGAATTGCAGGGGTGCCAATACTTTTGGCCAGCACTGTATATATTTTTGAACAAACAAACCCTGTCTTATTTGACCTATATCCACCTTCCATATGTTCCCTACTTCTTTCTGATCCAGAGTGCCAAATTAATATCACAAGGAAGAAAAGGATAGCTGGAAGGTGGTGGAATCTTATTACATAGAGATGGTAGTTTGTCATAATGGAGTTTGTTATAATGATACACTGACAACTTAACAAGACATTATGGAAAGTTGCTGCTTTATTTAGGATGCATTGGGTTAGTAAAAATGCTATAATGATAGATGCCTGCGCTGATTTATGAAAATGTTTTTGCCAGTTATCTGTCACGGAACAACTTTATAAGTTGTAAAATTGTTGCACAAACATTTTACAACTTTTGTTGCTTTCTCACAGGTCCTGGACAACTTTGCCCAAATGGGTGTCACATGGGGGCAAATTATTATGGAGATCTGTGTTCGGTCCATAGATCATAACAGTTAATTTACATATGAAAAAGTGTGGATTTCTCTGGAATAAGACACCAGATCGACCCTATCAAGGTATCATTTTATTCAGATTTTTATGACCAAATAGATGGCTTAGGAGGGTTAATCATAGTGATAGATTTCTCTAATGAATCACGCTCAGTTATTTCACATCTCATCTTTTAAGATGCATCATGTACTGTACACTCCCTGACAGAAGTTCTGTCGCTTATCCATGTTATGTAAATAAAAGCTTATAACTTGACTTTAAATTCATCCATTGGTTTTATAAATTACTCTTTTGAAAGCTGAAACTCTCCCAAATTTGGTTTAGGTTATGAAAATAAAGTTGCTGCAAAACTGAAATATTGATCATATAATGAACACAGAAAGGTCAGATTTTCGCAAGACAAAAGTTTTGTCGCCTTGTCATTTAATGCACCCAATCCTAGTTTACATCCTCACCTGTGCTGACTAAATGATCGCTTAATTAGTGGATGTGTATAAAAAAAAAACAAGCACCCAGACCTCCACTTGAACTGCAACTTGATCTGTGACAACATGCCAAAAATCCACCTTGCGACCAAAGCTTTGATTATCAAGAAGCTGAAGACCAGATCCACTGCAGAGGGGGCTAGCACCTTTAATGTGTCTCAGCGTTATGTACAAAGAATTTAAAAATAAGATTTTTAAGAGACTGGAGATGTTTTTGACAAGCCCAGGTCTGAAAGAACCCGCAAGACAACTGCTCAGGAATGTTTGTTGGTTAGAAAATCCAAAGCCAGCTCCTCTTCCACTGCAGCAAAGCTCCAACAGGCCTGGTCACCTCAAGTCACTGTGTCATCTAGAACAGTTTGTAGGATTCTGTCTCGAAATGGCCTCCATGGTCTAATCAGTGCCCAGAAG
Source organism: Anomaloglossus baeobatrachus (assembly GCF_048569485.1). Taxonomy (NCBI): domain Eukaryota; kingdom Metazoa; phylum Chordata; class Amphibia; order Anura; family Aromobatidae; genus Anomaloglossus; species Anomaloglossus baeobatrachus. The sequence goes on along the minus strand of NC_134354.1, from coordinate 244,372,154 downwards.
CCAGCACTAAACAAAAGGCAATTAAAAGTCCCACAGTCTGCTAAACAGATGGACACTGGAAAAGTGGCAGAACGTGGATTTTTCTGATGAATCTTCAGTTGAATTACCCCAGAGCCGCTGCAAATACTGCAGTAGACCTACGAAAGCCCGTATAGATCCAACATACACCCAGAAAACAGTTACGTTTGGGGGTGGAAAGATCATGCTCTGGGGTTACATTCAGTATGGGGGTGGGCAAAACATTTGCAAGGTGGAAGGCAAGATCAATAGCCTAAAATATCAAGAAGTATTAGCTACCTCTTACATTCCCAATCATAAAAGGGGTCAAATTCTGCAGCAGGATGGTGCTCCATCACATACATCTATCTCTACAACAATGTTCCTCCTGGTAAAGAAGATCAAGGTGCTCAAGGACTGGCCAGCCCAGTCACCAGATATGAACATCAATGAGCATGTTTGGGGTAGGATGAAAGAGGAAGCTTGAAAGACAAAACCAAAGAATCTAGATGAACTCTGGGAGGCATGTAAAGCCTGCTTTACACGTTGCAATTTCGCATACGATATCGTATGCGATTTGCAATGCCCCCATCATATGTGTGGCACGTTCAATTTGTTGAACGTGCTGCACAAACGATTAACCCCCGTCACACGTACTTACCCGTCCAAACGACCTCGATGTGGGCGGCGAACGTCCACTTCCTGGAGTGGGAAGGACGTTCGGTGTCACAGCGACGTCATGCTGCAGCCGGCCAATAGAAGCGGAGGGGCGGAGCTGAGTGGGACGTAAACATCCCGCCCACCACCTTCCTTCCGCATTACCGGCCGGGAGCCGCAGGACGCAGGTAAGATCTGTTCATCGTTCCTGGGGTGTCACACACTGCAATGTGTGCTACCCCGGGTACGATGAACAATTTGATCTTCAATTCATGAGAAATGAACGACGTGCGTGCGATGAACGTTTTACCGTTCAATCACAATCGCACGTAGCTGTTACACACTGCAATGTACCTTACGATGCCGGATGTGCGTCACTTACGACGTGACCCCGCCGACTCATTGTAAGATACATTGCAGCGTGTAAAGCGGGCTTAAGACTGCATTCTTTGCTATTACTGATACCTTCAACAATAAATTGTATGAATCATTGTTGAACCGCATGGATGCAGTCCATCAAGCTCATGGAAGTCACACAAAATATTAAATATGGCTCTAATAGTACCACAACTTCATTCACCAATGTTATGCAACATATCTTTGTATTAAAAGTTAATTATTTGCTTGAATTTCACATTACTTTTTGTGGGCGACAAAACTTTTGTCTTGCCAAAATCTGACCTTTCTGTGTTCATTAAATGATCAATATTTCAGCTTTGCAGCAACTTTATTTTCATAACCTAAACCAAATTTAGGTTTCAGTTTTCAAAAGATCAATTTATAAAACCAATGGATGAATTTAAAGTCAAGTTATAAGCTTTTATTTACATAACATGGATAAGCGACAGAACTTCTGTCAGGGACTGTATATCGATTTGCTACATTAGCAAACATCCTTTTAACTTCTGATGTATGTAAAGCTCTGTGGAATTAATAGCGCTATATAAATGAATAAATATAATTATATTATTATTATAACTTGCATTCAAGACATCGCATTTTATCCTCAAAATATTTTTGGCACAATGCAAAATTTGGCAATTTTTTTTGTATTTGTAAGCTTTTAAAGGGAACCAAACATCAGGATTTTCATGTATAAGGTGCAGCCAGTGCAGTACTGGCACTGTCAGGCACATTGTGTACATACCATTAGTGGGCAGCTCGGGTGTTTAGGCTGTGAAATTCAACTTTATAAAGTTTGAAAAATCAAGCACTTTTTGATTGACGTGTGCACCTCTCTCCTAATGTCCGGGCGTGTTATGGACGTTTATCCCTGCCCCCCCGCCCCCTGGTCCTCCCTCTCACTGGCCGTATGTAAATTTCTCTCTTCAGAAACATAGCGTCGGAGTTGGCACCTGCGCATAGCGCTTATCTCCGGCGCCATGTTTCTGAAGCCCGCTGTACTTAGTATTTTGCAGGAGAGGGCGGTGCATGCACCCTCACTTCTTTAGATCCCATTGTGACCGCGGGAGCACGCGTGGTCACAACAGGACTGCAGAACAGCTGATGAGAGGACGCGATTACCTGCAGCTAATCGCGTCCTCTCATCAGCTGTTCTGCAGTCCTGTTGTAACCACGCGCGCTCTCGCGGTCACAACGGGATATGAAGAAGCGAGGGTGCATGCGCTGCGCTCTCCTGCAAAATACTAAGTACAGCGGGCTTCAGAAGCATGGCGCCGGAGATAAGCGCTATGCGCAGGTGCCAACTATGGTGCCGTGTTTCTGAAGAGAGGAATTTACATCCGGCCAGTGAGAGGGAGGAACAGGGGGCAGGGGGGGCGGGGATAAACGTCCATAATACGCCCGGACATTAGGAGAGAGGTGCACATGTCAATCAAAAAGTGCACGAATTTTCAAACTTTATAAAGTTGGATTTCACTGACTAAACACCCGAGCTGCACCCTAATGGTATGTTCCCAATGTGCCTGATAGTGCCAGTACTGCACTGGCTGCACCTTATACATGAAAATCCTGATGTTTGGTTCCCTTTAAGCCACAGAGAAAACAATCCATGTCCTAGCCATTATACTATTACCTACTTTAGGTAATTTTTCTGTTTTCAGCTTCAACGGTGATAAGATATAGAGAACAGAGCCAGAACAGAAGACCTATGTGGTGACCACTGAACAGTTACTGTAATAGAAACTGAGCTGCAGTATTCTATATTGACCACCACTATGTGGACAGAGCTCTTCTCTTCCACTTCTTATGGTTTACATCAAGCATTAGCTGTTATTGAAAACTGCTGATCTGTAGGTATACTGGCTGTCAGACACTACTCAACTGATATGGATGACTTTTCATAATCCTCTAACACCACTTTAAGGATCTTGATGAATCAGCCCCAAAGCGCATGTATGTTTCTCATAAACGTATTACATGATATATTATTATATATTATTTAAGTGGTTTCTTTCTTGTTGTGTTCCTAAAGAAGGAAATTATTTAAAAATCTTCAGATTGGAGATTGCTATTAGGGTCAAATTAGCATATAGCAAGAGAATCAGATGCTATATGCTTATGACACTCAGCTCAGGCTCTGCTGCGAGAATCGGATCACAGGTGCGGAGAAGATGGAGAGATTACTCTCCCTATTTTATCCATTGCCTGTCTTCTGTGCATATCTGTCTACACTCAGATGACAACAGTGCTGTCATATGCTTCACATTCACCCATAGACTTGTGTACTGTAGGTATGAGTGAGCTGAGATATGCTGCCAATTGCTGATCGGCATTGCTCCATAGTATAACCGAGTTCTATCCGATAAAACATCAGGCAGCATTTAGCCATGTTATACACTGGCTATACACTAGTGTGAGTGCACCCTTATTTTAAGTGGAAATAATATTGGGACAGGTTGCTTATAGGTGAAAAATCAATTTGTTAAGTTACAATATATCTCTTTCCTTGTAAAAAAATACTTACATTTCACTTAGTTTCTCTTTTTTTGTAATTTCAGTGTACAGTAAAGATATATTGTCAAAAGTTGTGGTCCGAAATTAAACTAAGTTTCATTCTAAATCCCTATCTATTTTGCTGTAATTAATCCAAGCTGTTTTGCAACATTTTCCAATACACTTTTATTAAAACTTCCTCATCATTCCCTAAGTATCTAACAGCTATTCTATTTTTGTTTCTATTTCCTAACAGAGAGTAGTAGAGAAGGGTTTCACAGCTGCGCCAATGACCAACGGATCATGTAAGCTTAAGATTAATGTTGCTTTATTTCATGCATAGGTCAGGTCAACGCGTTTCAGGAGACACAGCTCCCTTCCTCAGGACAAACCAGTAAAGAACATCAAATCTCTTTGATGTTTGAGATTTGATGTTCTTTACTGGTTTGTCCTGAGGAAGGGAGCTGTGTCTCCTGAAACGCGTTGATCTGACCTATGCATGAAATAAAGCAACATTAATCTTAAGCTTACATGATCCGTTGGTCATTGGCACGGCTGTGAAACCCTTCTCTACTACTCTCTGCTATCTGCCTTATGGGGACCGCTGCCGTGACTGGAGTTACATGCTATTATAGGAGTTGTGACTTTCACAACCCCCTTTGATGAGTAGTATTGCTCATTGTCTCACCCTGTATATATTGGGGTAAGACCCTATTGCGCTTCTTTTTCCACAGTATTTACTCTGTTTCTATTTCCTGTGTGATGATGCTTCGTTTGAGAATCCCAGTGCATTCTGGGATACACAAATGAAGTGTCATTAGAGCAATGGGAAGAGACTGCAGCCATTGTCACAGCCTCTGCCCCCTCACTGAAATGAAGAATCATCTGTGATGCTCGTGTCAGGGGCCCTGCTCTTCCCTGCTGTATCCCTCTTTGCTCACTGTGCACTGTGTGATCTGCACAGTGACAGCATCTGCTCTGTTGTCAGCTGAAATAAGTAACAATCGCCAGGGAACAGAGCTGTGTCAGAATACGGTGTCTGACACCGCTTTGCTGCCAGCAAATTATTGATCTGAACTGACAACAGTGTGGACAGTGTCCCTGTGCAGATTGCAGAATGCACAGCTTGTAGGAAGAGACACAGCAGGTGAAAATCATGGATGAACACAGCACATGAAACGAGCATCACTAATGACGCTTCATTTCACTGAAGGGGAAGCTGTGACAGTAACCGCAGTCTTTGCCTCTTGTTCTAATGACGCAATGTTTGAGTATCCCAACATGCACTGGGATTCAGAAATGGAATGTCATCACAAAGGAAATAGGAAAAAACAATAGAAAAGCAGATAGATTGTGTAGTTAGGGAATGGTAGGAAATTTTTAATACAGGTATATTACAAAATACATTAGATTACAGCGCTAAATAGATAGGGATTTAAAATTAAATTTAATTTAACTTCGGACCAACCCATTGATAATAATTGAAAAACAAATATCAAAAAAACTTTTGTGTTAGCAAGAGTTAATCTCTGCTAGTTTGCTTGTTAGTGTCCTTTGATCACATATTGTGTGGGAGCCAATTACATCTGCTGCCTCACATATATGCTGGCTAGATCCTTCCTTCTATGCCAGCTATAGTTTATCTTAGCTTGTTTGCTGAGGTATTGTGATCCAGACTATCTGGTGATTGTGATACATGTTGCTGAGTGCAGTTGTAAAGTTAACACTTGTTGCTAACTTCTTGTTCTTGTTTTACTTCTGAGTCTCTCATTGTATATTCCCGTGTGTGATTTTCCCTTGTCTATATTTATCTGTGTTTCCTTCTGACTTCTGCCACTTCCTTCCCTGGTGGGAGGGAAAATGAGATTAGATCTGGCCAGGAGCATAGCCATGCACAAGACTCAGGTATATCCAAGAGGAGTAACCCTCAGGTTACTGATAGCCTAGAGTCCCCTAATATGAGGGACAGCATAGGAGCCTCTGCCCCTTGTTATCCTACAGTCATATTGTGCCAATTGCATCTCCATAAATGCGACCAGTGATGCATCAACACTAACAGGTGAGGAAAGGAACCCATTTCAGCCCAGGATAATTACATTTGTTTAGTAGAGCAGGCCCGCTTCTTCTCCTGTTAGTACTAGTGCTGTCATTGACCCTGTGAATGCCCATATGTTTTCAGTTTCTCGGGGCCCCCACCAACTGCACTGGCTGCACCAGCGGTATGAGCACCTCTGCTTCTATTGTCCTCTTGCACATCTTCCTTAAGTTAACATCAGGCTGAATAGGCAATGCAGATCGTGATGTCCTGACAGAAGTCACTGAAGGTCTACACAACATGGCATGGAGTGAAGGTAGATGTAGAGCAGATGTCACAGAATAGATTAGAACCAAAAGGAAGCAGAGTAGGACCTGTCGCTGATCTGTAGCAGCACTTGCTTTACTGTATGATGTGTGCAGGCACCCCAGGGAGAAGCATTTACAGTCTCTGAATGGTTCTCCCTGGGAATAAAAAAAGATTCTCGGACTTAGTTTGACCAAAAAGAAAAACGCACTTTCCCTCCCACCAAAAATGCTCTGTTTATGGCTGGCTGTATGTGGGTGGAGACCCGAACAGGCCATTCATTGACTTTCCATAATGCTCGTTATTTACATGGAGATCATTCGAGTGTCTGACCAGTTCAAATTGATTAGCGAACATTTCGGTGCACACCCATCACTACAAATTTGAGCGAATTGATGAATTCACATTTTGGCAGATTTGCTCATGAGTCACAATATACAATTTTAGAGGCAATCCTTGGACTGACAAAGATTTAACAAAATTTTGTTCACTGGAATTCAACATCATTTGTTTTACTTTTCATTACCTTGTTCATCATATATTTACATGGTCTAAAGTCTAAATGTTATGTTTATTAAAATATTGAAATATCTCGGTAAGGTCAAGAAGTGTATGATGTTTATGTCATTGATAGAATTACAAGATGGCTATGACTTGTTTCCTTAGGAATTACTATACAATGTCAGCTAGTTTTCTTTTACATTATTCTTTGTAGACGTCGCATACAGTGCAAATGAAAAAAATAAATTATAATAGCACAAGAAATAAAAAAAAAATGCTAATGCTCAAGCTCATTCTACAGCTATACAATCTGTAGATTCTAATACACAGAATAATGGCCTGATTTTAGAGACGGCAAAGTGCAAATGGACCCCTGAGAAGTTAACAGCCCACCTCTATCAATGTCTAAAAGAGTGATTACAACTTTGTGAAAATATGAGGCGTCTCTGCTGATGAGCTGGAGAAGATGTTGCATTTTATTCGGCTGATGAAATGAACATTCTGAGCCTCAGGAAAAGGGGAAACAATTTGCCAGCTTTTCCAGGGCCTGGGTATAATAAATCAAGAGTTGTCACTGCCATCCAAAAAATTTGAGATCTCAGCAGAAACAGCTGCTAGCTCGTTATAACTAGTACATTCAGGCTAACCCTGGGAAATAACCAGCAGGTAAATGTTTCTGAGTCTGAAGAAAAATAAATGTCTACAAGTAGAATGAATTTAAAGGAACAGAAAATTTTTAATAAAATAAAGTAATTTTTCCATAATAAATGTGTAACCTTTTGAATATTAGTGAGCAAATAATTTTTGTTCCATTTATCAAATACGTTTTTAATTAAAGAGAAAGGCTGAAAATTCTGTCTATGCTAATATTATTAAATGAACAGATTTAAGATGTAATTTATAGTGAAATGAATATTTATGCCATGAAGAACAGAAGACACTAGAGCCATGTGTTGCCAGCGGAGGACTGTGCAGGGAGCTGCACTGACAGAATAGGTGTATAGTATATGCTATTCTTTTCATTTTTGCACCTTTCCCAACTCTCCTCAGTCCATCAAATAACAGTCATCATTTTGCTAGATTCACAAGAAGCTAATCATCAAGATTCAGATTTAAGCAAATGCAAAGTGTGTGTAAACTTTGATTTTTATGGAGCAAATTTAATCATCTGTAATTATGTAGCTTTATACACTGCTCAAAAGATTAAGAAAACACTTAAAGAGGCTATGTCACCAGCTATTCCTTCCTCATCTGAGAGCGGCATAATGTTGGAAAAGAGACCGATTCCAAGGATGTATGACTTAGTTTACTGGCTTCAGCAGTTGTGACACAGAGTTTTTAGATGTACCATTTACCGGAGCTCAGAAAGCTAACTCCGCCCACACCACATCTTTTCGTGTACATTGTCTATTGTCAGTAAGCTGCTAGCATTCTTTAGTGTGATAGTACCTAAACCTTAAAAAAATATATAAACCCAGTATCGCCATAATTGTACTGACCTGAGGAATAAAGCTACCTAATCACTTATATCGCAAGGTGAAACGGTGTAAAAAATAGTAATAAAGTCAATTGAATTAATTTAAAGTAAACTGGAGTTGATTTGTTCAGTCTGCCTCCCAATGTCGCCATACAGTACGGTTCACAATTATACAGTGCTATACAGTAAATGCTTGAATCAGAGATTATGTATACATCTCTGAAAAACATGATCCAGACAAAATTCGTAACAGAAAATTCACTGTAATAAAGCAGAGGGAGTTACTTTTAGTTCCTGTCCGGTCTGTTGTTCCGACAGAGTCCATCTTTTTATTTGTCTTTTAGGTGTGCACAAATGTGCGGTCAACAACAGTTTTATGAACTTTTGAAAAGGAGGACACATGGAACAGATGCCAAACAGAGTCTGGAGTAACACTGCTGCCTAGTTATAGTTAATGGATCCTTCAGGGATCCAGAGTGGCAGCTGGTTGTTTAACCCCTCCATGGGTAGGGGTGGATGCCCCGGGGCTCAATGTCCATGACATGGGGAGTGATGTAGGCCGGAGGTGGTGCACCTGGCCGGACCGGGGAATGTTGGTGGACTCACTGTTGAATAATTGCACACGAGTCTGTTGGCAAACCAAGGTGTCAGTCAGTGCACCCGGGTTCCACACCTGGCCGGTGTACCGATGTCCCTTCCTCCGGCACTCTGTAATTTTCCTCACCTCTAAACAACTCCGTATGGAACGGGGAAGTCCGCTTCCAGTATGTTCTGGTTGGGAGACGTGCCCGCGAAAACTGACCCTTGGGAGCTCAGTGGGTGTTTGCGGATACCCTATCCCCGCGGTGGGCTGCCGTTTCACTCTTTCTGGGCTAACACTTCTGGAGCAATGACTGGAACCTTGCTCCCGGCCTGGTGAGTTAGAGAAGGGGCTGGCAACTGACTTCTATCTAGGGTCCAAGTACCCCGCATGTGCACGGTTTCCGGACCGGATCTCCGCTGCCGGTACCGGCAGGCTCCGACCCTGTCCCGGTCCACTTTGGATTTCCCGTGACTGGACTCCCGTCGCCTTTGGACATGGTCCACTGCTTGCCACCTAGCCAGTAGACCAGGGCCACTACCGTGGCTACCCTCCACTATGCTCAGCCTTGACCTCCACTCTCCACTACTCTCACACTTGAACTTAAACTAGAAATTCCAGACTCCGACTAACTTGTTCCCGCCCCCGGATCCTCAAGACCCCTAGGTGGGCACTCCCAATCCGCCTGGTCCTGCCCACTGGTGTGTCCTTCTTACCCTGAGGGGGGGGGGTGGCTAGGATTTTGTGGCAGATGGTACCTAGTGTGGGATGGTGTTATGTCGGGTAAATTATTCTTCTGTGACCACCTGGCGGCGCCAGGGCATCACATGGGGTATTTCCAAGTTAAGGAGAAATTGTGTAGCACTTCATGGGGCCTTTTTTTTACCTTTTCTCATTGTGAAATTGGAAATCTAGGGTTTTAACAACATTTTATTGATAAAAATGTAGTTAGTTTTCTTCACTGTCCAATAGCATAACATTTTGTGACATACTTGTGATATCAATATGTTCACTATACCCCTAGATGAATCCACTGAAGGTTGCAGTTTGAAAAATGGGGTCACTTGTGAGGGATTTCTGCTGCTCTGCCACCCGCAAATCATTCCAGTAAATTCTATAGTTCAATATTGCGCACCTTTCCTTCTCAGCTTTGCACTGTACCTCAAAAGTAGTATCTGATTACATGGAGAGTATTGACGCAATCTGGAAAAATTACACAACAGGGTGTGTGGTCCATTTTGTTTTCATAAGCCCTTATAAAAATTAAAATAAATGTGGGGCTAAAACAGCATTTCAGTGAAAAAGATGTAATTATTCTTTCTTTATTACACTGAAGTAAAATTATGTGGTACATCTGTGGTGTCAACATACTCACTGCACCCCTAGATTAATTAATTGAGGGGTGTGCTTTTCAGAATGGGGTCACGTATAGGGAGGGGTCTGCTGTTCTGGCATATCAGAGGCTCTACCAATGTGACATGGCAACCTTAAACCATTTCAACTAAATCTGAACTCCAATATGGCGCTCCTTCCCTTCAGTGCTTTTTACTGTTCCTCAAAAGTTGTTTTTTTTGCTTAGTCTACTAACTTTCAACCAAGGGATAATAGTAGAGATGAACAAATCTGTAAAAAATGTATTTGCCCAAAAAAAAATTGGTTTATCCTGAACACAATTATTTTGTAATTTATTTCAGGTATATTCAGCAACTTGGCTAGAAAAACCACATAGAACTATATAAAAAAAAAAACTCACCAAAAAGAGCAAAGACAGATGATGTATGCACACACAGTATGTGGCTGCAGCCATCTTTATGAGGAAGGCTCACCACATACTGTGTGCATACATCATCTGTCTTGGCTCTTTTTGGTGAGTTTTTTTTATATTCAGCAAATTGATAAGTGAAATTTTTACTAAATTGTAGATGGCCAGAGAAAAAATAGATAAATATATAGTGATCTCGCCGCTCAACTGTTGCTGCCTTGCATCCTGTGCCCATGTACTTTTCGGCTTTTCAGTCATCTTCATTCAGCGCTAGTGCTTTAGGCGATGTGCATCGTGTCGAGAATGTGGAAGCGGCACAAGTGAGTGGCAAGGTGAATATTTTCATTTTTCTCCACATTTATTATGTTCTTCATTCTAGAGAGGTGCCAGAGCATAATATGGAATATTTATTTTGCATTGAATAACTCCAATGTAAATCTAATTTCCCAGGCAAATTCAAACTGCCAAATTTGAATTTCAAAAGATTTGCTCATCAATAGTAAACAGGAATCCATCATGGTACAATAGGTTAAGGTTGCAAAATGTTCAATTTGCTATGGTCTTTCTTAGGTCAGCATAATTGAAAACACACAGATTAACAGAGGCAGTACAATACAATATCTGGAATTCATAACTATTGCTAATCAGTAACATATATCTAACTAGCATGTGTTTATCACTAGAAAAGATGCCTTTTATTGGCCACAATCATCGAATGAATCACTTTGATTAGATAGATTACCAGAAGTGCTTTGCTACTCAAAACTGCTGATTAACTATCTTCTAGCAACTTTCCATAGTATTATATAGTGGTATAGGATATCTGTCCCGGGCCGCTCGAGGCACTCGGATCCGGGCGGTGGCTGTGGCTCAAGTGGCAGCCGTATTCGGGGCTCGTGCAGCCGTCCGCCGCCCATGAGTGAAAAGGGGTTATTTACAGGGGACAGAGTCTTTGTCTGTGACGCCACCCGTGGTTTGCGGTGAGGGATGGTGACACCGCCGCTGCTTTGTATGTGGGTGCCCGGGGCTGATGGAGTGGGGCAGCAAGGTGGGATCCCCTCCACGGGTAGGGGAGGTGTAGTCCTGGGACCCAGGGGATGGTGAAGGATTGTAGGGAGCAGGAAACTCACAGTTCGGTTGTCGTGGTGCTGGATGAGCTGCTGATGATTTGGATGGTCAGTAACCACACACAATCTGTATTGTAAACCAAATTGCCAATGGCCGGTCACCTTTGGCGGGTGTCTTCGAGTCCCACACCCAGATATACAACCAAGGGCCCTTTCTTCCACATTCTCTGTCTGTCTCTTTCTTGTCTGGACTAGTCAGCTTGAACGGACTATGGACCGGATCCCCTCTCTCGGCACCAGTGGGCTACAACCCTGCCCCGATCGGCCTCAGGTTCCCCGCAACCAGATCTCTGTGCCTGTAGCCCTCACTGCCACCTAGTCCGGTAGTCCATGGCTCCAACCCCGACTACCAGCCTCTCCAGAGAGCTCCAACTCCCTCCTGTCAGTTCTTCACTGACTACAGCTCAAACTGAAACTAAACTCTGCTCTGGCACTTCCTAAGCTCTTTTGATCCCTCCCATTTTCCTGGGGAGGGGGTGAGTAGGGCCTGATTGGCTGGTGTATATCTGTGTGGGGATTGTGTTGGTGCCAAGGAGGAGAACGTCCTGCATTTTGGTGGATTTGTGCAGGCTCTGTGACAACCTGGTTTTTCCAGGGCGTTACATATCTACTACTGATTTCACTAACAATATTCTTGATACGCAGGAGGACGGTTAGACCAAAAGCTCATAAAAGCTCTAACATCTCCTGAGGTCCTCTAAACAGATTGTAAAGCCACAGATAGACAAGTGGCCAGAAGACACAGCTTCAGAGAAAGAAGAAAATAAAAAACACAATCGTTGGTGTTAGCTGCACACACACTGAGCACAGGACCTCTCCTGTTAGCAGCACAGAGAATCCTGAGGGTGACTGTCCGTGCATGTACAGGGCACACCAGGACAGAAGGTGCAGCTCAGTTAACACCACTGAGTGCCGCTGAAGGACTGGATCAATAGTGCAGAAGCAAGGAGACTGACCCTAACAATACCTCACCACAAAATCTTGGCATGATTGGTACCGCCGCCTTACCCTGCCTACTGCTTTCAGATATGAATGGCGCCAAGTTGCAGTATAGCTGCACTGCTCTATATCATGCCCCAAAGCATATGTGACACACGTGCAGCCATGTGGGTCATCCAGGATCTTTTAAAGACTGCCTCAAAGCCAAGCACCAGATGACAATGGCACCAGCAGCAGTAACTCAGGGACTGCCACGTCCCCAGTGATATTATCAACAGCCAATCAGTGGCTGCCGCATCACTGATGACATTAGCGATGGCCAATCAAAAGCCGCCGCATCACTGGTGACATCACATGCATGTGCACGGATTGGGCAGGAATGGTTCAAGGCTCGGGAGCACCCTGAACCATAACACTTCTTCTTTTAGATTCATGTTGCAAGCACCACGCCGGTGTTTTTTTTGTTGTTTTTTTTCAGTGATGGAATAAAGCTTTAAATTTAAGCCCCCTGTCCCAAGTCTTATACTCACCTCCCTCGGATTTTGCAGTGCCATATTGCAACTGTAACATCTGACTGTCCGAAAGTCACAAGTTACGTCACAAGCTCCCAATTTATCTAAAATGAGAGCCAGAATGATGCTAGAATGAGACTATCATAGAAATGCATTGATTTTTGACCAGCACATTCCATGAAGCGCGGGAGCAGCCTGCAGGTCACAAAGCACCGGAGACCGACCGGAGCAGTGGTGATAAGAGACAAAGCTGCCTAAGGATGAGTACAAAACAGGAGGCAGATTACTTACATGTAAAGCACGACTGCAGCGGTGCAATAAATAAAAACCCAGGTGATTGAGTAATTTCCTGAAATTTGCAGTTTCATGCAAATTCAGACTTTTTGAGGCTTAATTTGCAAGAATAAAAAAACTTGCCTGACACAATTACACACACTGCTGAAGCAATAGAGTTGGCTAAAATAATTTCACATTGCTGCATGGACCTACTCATAATGCCATGCAGCTCTGATATCTTGTAGATTAACATACCTTATACAGGGGGTCAATACCTGGGCTGTCTGAGGTTACCAGACTACCAGTTCTACCAGCTTGTCCAGCAGAATCCTTTTTCTCTAGAGTCACGGGGTAAGTCTCTCCCCTGCAGTGATTATGCTCTTATGGTCAGCATTTACCTCTCTGCTATAAAGTATAAGTTCTCATGGTCAGCTGGGTTATCTCTCTCTTCTCTATCCAATATGTACTTTCTGAACAATTATAAGTTTCCCAGTATTTGAGCATATTAATTTGTCACAAATTTCATTTTTGGGTAAAATTTATGAAAGTCTGCTCATCTCCAGGCAGAGGCGTAGCTAAGGGTTCAGCTCAGGGGGGGCAAAACTTCTGAATGGTCCCCTAGCCAGATAACCATGTTTACAATACAATGGTCCAATCTAATCATAGGCATAGGAGAACTTCAGCAGTTAACTGGGATGTTACTGAAAATCACAATACATAGATTAACACTGATATTATCAGCATATGGTGACCATATAGTAAAAGACAACATATAAAAGATTACAGTACAGTTAAAGATGGTGACATACAGCTGACGTTTTTTTCTGATGGAGTTTTTCCCTTTCCCTGATTTTTCTATCTGGCCCAGACCGACATGACAACTCCTTCCAGAGACAACGTATGTGCAGAGATTACAACAAAGACATATTTGACTTCTCACATTTCAAGTGCCATCCACATCTATTCCCAACCTGCACAAACGCTTCATCCTACTGATATCTTAAATACTATGCTGCTGCATCCGTACGTGTCCCTGTAACTGACCCACTTAGTACCCCAAAAAATATCCCCTCTGTGCCTCTTGCAAAGTAAAATGCCTCCCTTGTACCCTCTAGATGGTAAATTTGCTCCAGTTGTAAAAATATTACTGCCCTGTGCAAGTACTAATGCCCTCAGTATCTCACAATCATAACACACTGAGTGCCGTTGTAACAATAATGCTTCTTAAAACAATCTGTCAGCAGGTTTTTGCTACCTCATTTGATAGCAGCATAATGTAGGCAAGGAGACTATGAATCCAATGGTATGTTACATAGACTACTGGGTGCAGCCATCAGTAGATCTACTCACACTCTATGGTGGCCCAGTATTTATCCTACGTTGTATGGATGGCCACAAGTATTTCCCTCACACTGTAATAAGGTCCCCAGTATTTTCCCCACACTGTAATATGGCCCCTAGTATGTCCCCCACACTGTAATATGACCCTGAGTATTTCTCCCACACTGTATAAAGTCCCCCAGTATTTACTCCACTTTAACTTATGGCCCCAGGATCCCCACACACAGTAATATGGCCACCAGTATTTCCCTCACACTGTAATATGGCCCCCAGTGTTTTCCCCATGCTGTATGGCTGGCCCCAAGCATTTCCTCCACACTATACTATGGGCTTCACTGTTTCATATTTTTTTCATAGTGTTTAAGGTTGAAGGTAGACTTATGTCCATCGAGTTCAACCCAGGACCTAACCTAACATGTTGATCCTGAGGAAGGCATAAAACCCCATGAGGCAAGACAGTACATTAGGGAAAAAAATTCCTTCCTGACTCCACATATGACAATAAGATTAATTCCCTGGATCAACATCCCATCACAGAATCTAGTGCACATAACCAGTAATATTATATTGTACTAGAAAGGCATCCAGGCCTCTCTTAAGTTTTAGCAGTGAATCAACCATTACAACATTATGTGGCAGAGTGCGCCATAGCCTCACTGCTTTTACAGTAAAGAATCTTTGTCTTTGATTATGATTATGATTAAACCTCTTTTCCGCTAACCATCGTGAATGCCCCATGTCCCTGTTGTAGGCTTAGGTGTAAAAAGATCATTAGTGAGATCTCTGTACTGTCCCCTCATATATTTGTACATTATAATAAGATCGCCCCTAAACCTTCCATTTTCCAAATGGAAAAACCCCAAGTTTAATAAACTGTCTTGGTATTTCTTTCCCCCATTCCTTTAATAACCTTGGTTATTAGCTTTTCTCTGCACCCACTCTAGTTCAGCTATGTCATTCTTATACACCAAAGACCAAAATTGTACACAGTATTCTAAGTGTGGTTACATTAGTGACTTGTACAGGGGTAAAACTATGTTCTTCTCATGAGCATCTATGCCTCTTTTAATGCATTCCATTATTTTATTAGCCTTGACAGTAGCTGCCTGACACTGGTCAGTAAAGTGTAGTTTGTCGTCTACCCATACACGCAAGTCTTTTTCAATGATAGTTTTACCCAGTGTTTTATAATTGAATGCATAGCTATACATTTTATTTCCTCTGCCCAAGTGCATGACCTTACATTTATCAACAGTAAACTTCAATTGCCATTTCTCCTCTCCAGCATCCAGCCTTCACAAATCCCTCTGCAATATTAAATTATCCTCCTCTGTATTAATTACCTTGCATAGTTTAGTATAATCTGCAGATATTTAAATCTCAATGCCCCCTTTTAGATCATTAATAAATATTTTAAAAAGTAGAGGGTCCAATACTGATCCCTGTGGTATGCCAATGTTAACTGTAACCCAGTTTGAGTGTGTTCTATTAATAACAACCCTTTATTTTCAATAACTGAGCCAGTTCTTAACCCTGTTACACATATTTTCCAACTATTCCCATTAATCTCATTTTATGTATCAACCTTTTGTGTAGCAATGTATCAAGCGGCTTTGAAAAATCCATATAGACAACATCCACTGCATTTCCCTCGTGCAGTCTGGAGCTTACCTATCATAGAAGCTGATGAAATTAGTTTGACAAAACCGATTCCTCATAAATACATGTTGATACTGGGTAATGAGGTTATTCATCTTGAGATACTCTAACATGGTATCTCTTAGGAAACCTTCAAGAATTTTACCCACAGTGGAGGTTAAACTTATTGGCCTATAATTGCCAGGCTCAGATTTTGTCCCCTTTTTGAACATTGGCACCACATTTGCTATGCGCCAGTCATGTGGTACAGTTCCTGTTATTATTGAATCTGTGAAGATTAAAAATAATGGTCTGTCTATCACCGCACATAATTCCTGCAGTACTCGAGGGTATATGCCATTCGGGCCTAGGGATTTATATACTTTTGTGATTCTGAGACAGCACTTTAATTCCTATGGGGTTAAGCAGGTGAAATTTAATGGGGAATTTATGATATCCATGATCATGTCATCTGTGATGGAATTTTCTTGTATAAATACTGGAGAAAAAAGGGGTTAATCAGATTGGCCTTTCCTTCATCCTCCTCCATCCTGTAATATGGCCAACAATATTTCCCTCACATTGTATGAATAGTCTAAATTATTTCACCCACTCTGTAATTTGAACTCAAGTATTCCCCCAACACCAAATTATGGCCCCCAGTATCTCCCCACACTGTATTATGGCCCCCAGTAATTCCCTCACACGGTAATATGGCTCCAGAATTTTCCCCATACCTGATGGATGGCCCCCAGTATTTCCCCCACACTGTAATATGTCCTCCAGTATTCCCCAGAAGTTGGGATGCTGATATATTTTACAGTAGCAGTAGCTCCAGGAGGACCCCAGAGATCATGGGTCCCTAAACAACCCCCTCTGTTCTCTTATCTGTCTATGTTTCACTTTATTATATGTGTAATGATATATAGTAAAATAAATTAACTCTAGGTACCCAGTCTTTACCCTTTTTTTTAACTTTCCATTGCAAAAGACGATGTTTTTGGGGTTTTTTTTTTTTTGTGATAGGCCATGCTATACTGTACAATTTTGTAATATGTTTATTTTTATTATGTTGATGATTTATGTTGCCCTACTCTATATTTATTTTAATTTCAGAAAATATTCAGCTTTGTACATTAAGTACTGTAAAAAATTCTTTAATGAGATTGACACAGGAGACAGAATATGAGTGAGTGAACAGTAGAATTAAAAGTATCTGGATGTGACATAATGTCCTTGAATCATATCTACTTTACCAGCACAGAATGCCTGCTACTTCAATCTACTCTGCAGAACTTTTCATTTAGAATGTGTTCTCCAATGACTGTAGATGTTTTATACAACCAGCATATTACACTTCATTTTTTTTTTTTAGGAACATAGTAGGAACACTTTTGTTTTTGTTTAATAATGATGATAAAATTACATTTTACAATTTAATAATATCAGGTATTTAATGTGACGCCCCAGGGCAGTGGGGTACTAGGCCCCGGGCGTGTGGTGAACAGGGGAGACGTGGTCGCAGCCAATGCTCAGTTCCGTGACCCCAAGCGTTGATTCAAAAAAGAGTGAAAAAACAATGGCAAAATAAAAATAAAATAAATAAAAAGTTTTTGATGATCCCCTCACCTAGCAAATTTAACAGGCAGCTTGACGCGTACTCCTGTTTAAGGGTTCTGCACCCCGCCTTGTGCTTAGTTCTGTGAGTACTGATCCTGCACTCCTCTGGGAACCCTCAGTTCCTTGAGTACTGGTTCCTTACTAGAGATGAGCGAGGTTCGAGGTTCGCCAATTTCATGTTCGAGTGATTTTGGGGGGTGCTCGAGATCGAATTTGAACTCGAGCTTTTTGCTAAAAGCTCGATAGCTCGAGTTACGTTCGAGAACGGTTTGATCAGCAAAAAGCCTAGCTTTTCACTAGCTGGCTTTTCACTGTAATAGTGTGAGTCACTGTGATTCACGCTATTACCAAATTTCAGCGTATAGTGTGCGGGGGGGGACGCGGTTTAGATCTGTGCTGCAGCTGAGTGCTAATATAATGCCGATTGCCATTTTTTTTTTTTCCTAAGCACGCGTACAGTGGGGCGGGCCAGGATGTCAGCCAATCACAGCCACACACACAGCTAAGTGTACTTTTTGCCAGACATGCAAGGGCATGTGTCATAGGCTGTGAATGTCACATGTCCTTGCCTTAAAAATACGGCCATTTTCCCTCCCGCCGCCATTATCTTCCTTCTGCGTGTGGGTGACAGTGACCGTTCATGCTGCTGCTCCCGCCGTTCCTGCTGTGTGCGCTATAGACACAGCGCTGTAGAGATTAGGGACTGCTGTTTATTTCAGCCCTTTTCAGGGCTGATTTCCAGGCACTCAGAGTCTTAGCTGTTAGGCAGGTTCGTGCATGCGCTGTATACAGCTTTAGATAACAGCGTCTGTGTACCTCACCTCTGGGAATTCCTTGATGCACTTCATTATTAGGAGGGATACCCACAGAACCCGACCACTGTACCCACCTGCCCACTTTTGCTATGCTATTTTTATAGCAAACAGTGCTGAAACTTAGTGGCATCCAAAAAGTGTCTGCTATACTAAATTAGTATCTCACTGGTGCCAAGCAGGTTCCACCACCTCTGCCTTCTACCCTCCTGCACATTTTTGCTACGCTATTTTTATAGCAAACATTGCTGAAACTTAGTGGCATCCAAAAAGTGTCTGCTATACTAAATTAGTGTCCCACTGGTGCCAAGCAAGTTCCACCACTTCAGCCTTCTACCCTCCTGCCCATTTTTACTACGCTATTTTTATAGCAAATAGTGCTGAAACTTGGGGTGGCTTTCCACGCTGCAACATCGCTAGCCGATGCTAGCGATGGCAAGCGTGATAGCTCCCGCCCCTATCGTTATGCCGATATATGTAGATCGCTGCCACAGCAAACATTATCGCTACGGCAGCATCACACGTACTTACCTGCTCGACGACGTCGCTGTGACCGGCGAACCGCCTCCTGCCTAAGGGGGCGGTTCTCTCAGCATCACAGCGTTGTCACTAAACGGCCGCCCAATCAAAGCGGAGGGGCGGAGATGAGCGGGACGAACATCCCACCCACCTTCTTCCTTCCTCCTTGCTGGCGTGTGACAGGTAAGGAGAGGTTCCTCGTTCCTGCGGCGTCACACATAGCGATGTGTGCTGCCGCTGGGACGAGGATCAACTTCACCCAAGCGACAGCAGCGATAATTGGGAGAGGACCCCCATGTCAATGATGAGTAATTTTGGATGTTTTTGCAACGATCCAAAATCGCTCCTAGGAGTCACACACAACGAGATCGCTACAGCGGCCGGATGTGCGTCACAAAATCCGTGACCCCAACGAGATCGCTGTAGCAATCTCAAAGCGTGTAAAGCCCACTTTAGTGGCATCCAAAAAGTGTCAGCTATACTAAATTAGTGTCCCACTGGTGGCAAGCAAGTTCCATCATCTCTGCCTTCTACACTCCTGCCCATTTTTGCTACGCTAATTTTATAGCAAACAGTGCTGAAACTTAGTGGCATGCAAAAAGTGTCTGCTATACTAAATTAGTGTCCCACTGGGGCCAAGCAAGTTCCACCACCTCAGCCTTCTACACTCCTGCCCATTTTTGCTACGCTATTTTTATAGCAAACAGTGCTGAACATAAGGGGCATCCAAAAAGTGGCTGCTATACTCCAATGTTGTCCCACTGGTGCCAAGCAATTTCCAGCACCTCTGCATTCAACCCTCATGCACATTTTGCTACCCTATTTTTATAGAAAATAGTGCTGAAATTTAATGGCATCCAAAAAGTGTCTGCTATACTAAATAAGTGTCCCACTGGTGCCAAGCAAGTTCCACCACCTCAGCCTTCTACCTTCCTGCCCATTTTTGCTACGCGATTTTTATAGCAAACAGAGCTGTCAGTTTTAGGGACATAGTTGCATTGTCAGGGATAGTCAATGTTCGTTCTTTCAGCTGTCAAAAAAAGCTGGACCACCTCTGAAATCTACACCACCTCTCATTTTTGCTAACATATTTTAAGTGTCCAATCTTGTTGCTAAAAAAATGAGTGGCAAAAGGACAGATGCTGGTGTAAAGGGGAACAGGCGTGTTGGAAAAGGAAAAAAAATTGTGTCCGTGGGGAAGCTGAAGAAGATAGGCCATCTTCCAGCAAAAGTAAGATGTTTACTACTTTCCGTGGACAATCCAATGTGTTCCCTTTTTAACGGATCAAAACAACTGGAACAAATATAGATGATGCACAAAAAACACATGCTTGAATGGATCTCAAGTGCTACAACAAGTGCCCTCTCCTCCACCTCAACTTCAAAATCCAAAAAACAACATTCCTCTGAGTTATCATCCCAATCGCACTTGCTTTCTCCCAGCTCTCAAGTCTCCACCCGCCCTGCAGAATATGGTGTAACAGAGATAGCTGAGTCTGCAGAGCTGTTCAGTCACACTATAGGCTGGGAATCAGAGGTCTGCTCCCAAGCTACAGTAAGTACAGACCAGAAAATGGTCTGCAGTCATGCCTAGAAGCTTTGTGTCTCAGATTCAGGCCCTGATGGCCAAGTTTCTGAGCATAATGTAGACCCTCATTTCCAAACTGTAACACCTGTTGGTGGAGACAATGAGGAACATACTGATGATGATGAGACGCAGATACCAGATTTGGATGACAACTTAACTATTCAGTCAGGGCAAGAAGAGGTTAGGTCTGAGGGCAAGGGGAGTGCAAACAGAACGCTTGATGATGAAGTTCTAGATCCCACATACTGTCAACCCTCAGTTGGGCACTCGAGGAGGTCACCAGAGGCGGTGGAGGAGGATGCAACTGACGACGAAGGAAACTTGCGCCTTCCTTGACAGAGTCGGAGTACTGGAAGCACGTAAACAAGTGCATCCTCAGCCACCACTCTGCCTCTGAGTACAAGTCGGGGTGGCTCTGCAGGTCGCATGCCCTCTAAGCCTTGCCTAGCCTGGTCCTTTTTTTACCTTGCAAAGGATCTCCCAAATCATGTGATCTGTAAAATTTGTCGGCAATCTATAAGTAGAGGCCAAAGCCTCACCAGTTTGACAACTTCTTCCATGAATCGTCACATGAATAACAAGCATAAGTCCCAGTGGGAAGCTCACTGTGCTACAATGCGGCCTAGCAGAGCGGGCCAACCACCACCTGCCCCTTCCAGTGCATCCACACGCTCTTCATCTTCTATGACTGTGGGGACAGCTGTCAGACCTCTTCTTCCACGCACAACTTCCACCACTGTAACTGCAACAGGCAGTTTGCTTGGTAGGTCATCAATTGGTTTGGAAGGGGAAACAAGTGCGTGTGTACAGCTCTCTCAGACATCGATAGCACCAACGTTGGATGAAGGCAACATCATGTCTCCGCCTGCACTTTCCTCACAGACCTGCAGTTTTGCAGGGACACCCTACTTACCACCGTCTCCACACAGCAGCCAGATCTCGGTCCCTCAGATGTGGACAAATAAAAGGCCATTTCCTTCAAGCCATGACAAAGCTAAGAGGTTGACTTTATCCCTCTGTAAGCTCTTGGCTACCGAAATGCTGCCTTTCCGCCTGGTGGACACAGAGGATTTTCGAGACCTTATGTCCGTCGCAGTGCCCCAGTACCATATGCCCAGACGCCACTACTTCTCCAAGAAAGGTGTGCTTGCACTACACCAGCATGTCACACACAACATCACCGCTTCCTTGAGAAACTCTGTGAGTGACTGGGTGCATTTCACCACCGATACTTGGACCAGTAAGCAAGGAGAGAGGCGTTACATGTCGCTGACTGGGCACTGGGTAACTATGGTGATAGATGGAAAAGGGTCTGCTCAACAAGTCTTGCCGTCCCCACGACTTGTGCGTCAATCCTCTGTATGTCGAAGTAACTCCACTGCTTCTGCCTCCTCAACCTCATCTGGGTCCTCCACCTCCGCCCCAAGCCTGCCTGGTCAGGCCACCCGCATTGCAACTGCGCATAAGGAATCCTGCACTCTTCCTTACTATGCTGGCAGCAGAGCTCAACGTCATCAGGCGGTCTTTAGCTTGAAATGTCTTGGAAATAAGTGTAACACAGCGGATGAGTTGTGGTCAGCTCTGCGGTCCAAGATTCGTAAATGGTTGTCTCTACTCAACCTGCAGCCAGGGAAGACCATGTGCAACAAGGCTGCAAACCTGGGTGCGGCCCTTCGCCGGGGCAAGGTGACACACGTGCCTTGTATGGCTCACGTGTTGAACCTTGTTGTCCAGCAATTTTTAACCTAATATCCTGGCCTAGATGGGCTTCTGCACAGGGCACGGTCACTCTCTGCTCACTTCTGCCGTTTAACCGCCGCAGCTGATCGACTTGCATCGCTCCAGAAGTTATTCAGCCTGCCAGATCATCGCCTGAAATGAGATGTGGCGACACGCTGGAATTCGACTCTCCACATGTTACAGCGACTGTGGCAGCACCGTCGAGCCCTGGTGCAATACGTTATGACGTATAGCCTGATAGCCTGAGCCAACGAGATGCAGAGGTGGGGCAGATCACACTGATGGAGTGGTCTCAAATCAAGGATCTATGCACCCTTCTGCACAGTGTCGACATGGCGACGAATATGTTTAGCGCTGACAATGCCATTATCAGCATGACAATTCCAGTCATTTACATGCTGGAGCAAACGCTAAACACTATTCGGAGTCGGGGTGAGACAAGAGGAAGGGGAGGAAGTGCAGGAGGATTCATATGCAGAAGGGATACCAACATCTACAAGATCCAGACGTTCAACATCACCAAGGCGGCAAGCATGAGACGTTGGTGGAGAGGGATTAACAAGAGCGCATGGTAGCAGACAAAATGTTGAGGAAGGTGCAGTAGACCAGGAAGAAAAAGAGGACGAACTCTCGATGGACATGGAAGACTCAGCAAATGAGGGAGACCTTGGTCAAATTTTGGTTGAATGAGGTTGGGGGGAGATGTCAGAGGAAGAAAGCACGGTTAGCACGTCTATGCCACAAACACAGCGAGGACTTGGTCCACATGGATGCGCAAGACACATGAGCGCCTTCTTGCTGCACTACCTACAACATGACCCTCGGATTGTCAAAATTAGAAGTAATGATGACTACTGGGTTGCCACACTATTAGATCCTCAGTACAGGTCCAAATTTTGTGAAATAATTCCAGCCATAGAAAGGGACGCACGTATGCAGGAGTATCAGCAGAAGCTGTTACTCAATCTTAGCTCGGCTTTTCCACCAAACACCAGTGGTGCACAGAGTGAAACTCCCAGTTGTAACTTGACAAACATGGTATTGTCTCGTCATCAACAGTCTAACCAGCAGCACCGTATCTGTTGCTGGTAACAGCAATTTTATTGAATCTTTTCATAATTTTTTTAGACCATTCTTTGCAAGGCCACCAGAGACAGCAAGTCTGACACATAGTCAATGGCTGGAGAGGATGATGCAGGAGTATCTCCAAATGAACATTGATGCCATGACTTTGCAACTGGAGCCTTGCTCATTTTGGGCTTCAAATCTTGAAAAATGGCCTGAGCACGCCACTTACGCCTTGGAGATCTTGTCGCGTCCCGCTGCCAGTGTTGTATCTGAACGTGTCTTCAGTGCTGCAGGGTGTGTGCTGACAGATAAGCGTGCACGTCTGTCCAGTGATAATGTGGACAGACTAACGTTCATCAAAATGAACAAGTCATGGATCCGCAAGGACTTTACTACCCCTGTGTCATCCTGGGGAGAGTAAAGGCTTGTGGATTTGGAATGTGCTTGATGCAAATATACCTGTCAAGTTTGCAACTGGGACACAAGTGATGCCACTTAAGTGGTGTCTGTGTGGCCCAATTTTTGGAAAAAATGGAGACTCTGCTTGGAGTCCGCTTGCTGTGTTTTTAAAAATGAGCCAAGATGACCAAGTTTTGACTCAGCAAGGACTTTGCTACCTACCCCGGTGTCATCCTGGGGACAGTTAAGGCTGGCGTATTTTGGAATGTGCTTGATGCAAATCAAAACATCCTGTTTGCAACTAGGGCACAAGTGATGCCACTGAAGGGGTATCTGTGGGGCCCAATTTTCTGAAGAAAGGGAGACTCCGCTTGGAGTCCCCTTGCTGTGTTTTACATGATTTTAGAAGGGTATGCCATGCCTATATCTGTGTCTCGTCCTCATTTTCCTTGTCCAGCTGTTTTGTTTTAACAAGATTATTTGTCCTTGTCACTTTCCCATGTGTTTGTGTTGTCTTGGGAGTTGTTTGTCACCTTTGGGACACCTTTGAGGGTTTTTTCTAGGTTTTTTTATGTGTTTGTGATTGTTTTCAATGAAGTTCGAGAGGTTCGTCGAATGGTTCACCGAACCGAACTCGAACGCGGCCTCCGTTCGACGAACCGAACCGAACTCAAGCCTCTAGAGGTTCGCTCATCTTTATTCCTTACTCCACAGCTACTCTCCCCCTTTTCAGCTTCGGTTCTTTCTTCAGGTTTTAACACCTTTCTCCTCACTTTCTCTCACTTTCACCTCTTTACACTGAACTAACATCTTCTAATGCTTAACTCCTCCCACTAACGGACTCCAACTCTTCATTGACGTCTTCTTTGCTCTTAACTGACTTCAGTTCCAGCCTGCTCTCTGTTCAACTCCAGCCTCTCCTCCTCCCGGGTTTCTAGCTTACGGATTGGATAAGCTTCTACCAATAGGTGGCTTCCATCAGGCCCGTCTCTAAGCCGTCTACAGGGAAAAGGGGTTGTGTGTTTCTGTCTTATGTTGTCACTGACACTGGTATTCCAGGGTTTGGGTTGTCCACTGTTGTTACATATTTTGTGGTACCTGATCTTCAGAGGTGCTACATTAATTTAGTTTCATAGTTAATAAAGCAATTCATAACTAATTTTAATGCTGAACATTAAACACTAAAACAGATTATAAAGGTAAACTTTATTCCTCCTGGCAGCATTCAGCTTCCAGTCATGGAGGTGGTGCTGGCATGGGTTCAGTCACTGCTCAGTGTATAGTAAGCAGCGTTTGAAATCATGCCCCCAGCACTGATTGACAGCTGGCTATAAAGTTAAGCCAGCTTTCAGTCAATGCTGGAGGTGTTGTTACAGTTGCTGCTCACTATACACAGAGCGGTTACTGAATCCTCGCCCACATTACCCCTATGTCTGGAAGCTAAATATAGATTAATAAAGTTCACTTCCTTCCAGCAGTGTAGCACTAGGTGCCAGTGCCAGGTAGGCTGAGCATATTATTAACCTGCAAAGTAATGCCCTAAACTACAGGTTAATATTGTTTTCTTCATATGACAGGTTCTATATAACTAGAGATAAGGAGCTTCAAACTTTAAGTTCGGTGATTGTCTCGAGCACATACTTTAAAAGTAAAATCAGTGTTCGAGTTTGGGTGCTTTACGTATGCAAATCACTTAAGTGAGCATCGGTGTGCTTGGGAACAGCGTAATCGCATGCAGAATTTGAATGGCTCCCACTGGGGGTAAAAACAGTGTTATCGGACAGGGAGAGACTGACAGACAAAGAAACAGACAGACATAGATAGACACAGGGAAATAGACACACAGGGAAAGACAGGGAAAGAGACAGACAGGGAAAGATACAGACAGAGACAGACAGGGAAAGATAGAGAGACAGACAGGGAATGAGATAAAGAGACAGACAGGGCAAAAGATAGAGAGACAGATAGGGAAAGAAATAAAGAAACAGAAAGAGACAGACAGGGAAAGAGACAGACAGGGAAAGAGACAGACAGAGAAAGAGAGAGAGACAGACAGACACAGAAAGAGAGAAAGAGAGGGATACAGACAGAGAGGGAGTTAGACAGAGACTGGGAGACAGACAGAGACTGAGAGAGAAACAGAGAGACAGTTACTATCCGGCAATGTCGGGTGCTACAGCTAGTAAATAAATAAAAACGCCCTTCCACAAAAGTGCTCTATTTATGACTGGTGGTATGTGGATGAAGAGCCGAACTGAACAATCATTAAACCCCATTGGGATTCAGGTCAAGTTCGGGTCCAGAAGACAACTTTATCTAAAGTCTAGCTGAACCCGCAGAACTCGAACTTCAAAGGGTGCGCTCATCTCTACCTATAACTAACCTGTAGATAAGTTTGTTTTCAGAGGCAGACATACCATTAGTGTAAATTGTTCTGTCACACCGGGACAGACAAAGTATACCACTTTCACCTCCTAACTAGTGATGAGCGATGTTCGATTCAAACCGTTCGCAAATTTCAAATTCGAGTGATTTTGGGAGTCGTTCGGCGAACTCGAATGATTTGTTTCAAGTTCGGCAGTTCGAGTTACCGTTCGATAACGGTTCGATCACCAAAAGCATGGCTTTTCACAGTAAGGCTATGTGCGCACGTCACGTTGCGTATCTGCATGAGTTCTGCGTCCCTAGCACAATCCCTCTCTCTTTCTTACGCACCGATCACGGGCGCGGCGCTGCACGGCTGTCACAAAGCTCCGGCGGCTTTTCCTCTTTTGAAAATGACTGCCACTCATTATTCAATTTGGTATTCCCTGCTTTCCCCGCCCACCGGTGCCCATGATTGGTTGCAGTCAGACACGCCCCCATGATGAGTGACAGCTGTCTCACGGAAACCAATGACAGCCGCCGGCGAGCGGGTCTATATCCTGCTGTAAAA
Organism: Anomaloglossus baeobatrachus; assembly: GCF_048569485.1. Taxonomy (NCBI): domain Eukaryota; kingdom Metazoa; phylum Chordata; class Amphibia; order Anura; family Aromobatidae; genus Anomaloglossus; species Anomaloglossus baeobatrachus. Next base: position 244,345,430 of record NC_134354.1, on the reverse strand, counting down.
TAAATAAATAAATAATAAAAAAAAAAAACCTGCGGTTCCCCCCAATTTTGATACCAGGCAGGATAAAGCCACACGGCTGGAGACTGGTATTGTCAGGATGGGGAGCGCCACTTTATGGGGAGCCCACCACCCTAACAATATCACCCAGCAGCCACCCGTAATTGCCGAATCCATTAGATGTGACAGTCTCGGGACTCTACCCGGCTCATCCCGAATTGCCCTGGTGCGATGGCAATCGGGGTAATAAGGAGTTAATCATGGCAGGCGTCTCCCTGAGATACCTTCCATGATTAACCTGTAAGTGAAATTAAATAAACACACACAACGAAAAATCCTTTATTTTGAATAAAAGACGAAAAAACTCCCTCTTTCACCATTTTATTAAAATCCCTAAATACCCCTCCAGGTCCAACATAATCCACAGAGGTCCCGTGACCCATCTGTGACACCCTGGACCCAGGGGTCACAGGTCACTACACAACACCATGCACTCCCCCTTCCCTGGACAGGTCACACCAGTAACACAACACATGAAACCCTTGTTGCCACCCTCCAATGTTGATGTTCACACCAGGTGGGGCGGAGCCAGGCAGTTGGCCCCGCCCACCAAGGAGTTCACAGGCTGGAGGCAGGAAGACACAGTAGTCAGTCAAGTTGTGGGCAGTGGTGAGAGAGGAGTGAAAACTGTTGGTGTCTGGGTTGAGGCCCAGGCACTTCCAGCAAGGTCGGCAGATGGTTATGGCCGTCTGCAGGAGTTGGTGAAGGTCAGCGGAACTGTAGGCTGGGGTCGGGTGGTTGCCCACCGGTACCGAACCGGGGAGCCGATTGGAGCCAAGCACCAGACAGGGTACTCAGACCCCGACTAGGCTTAAAGCCAACCTCTAGTCGAATTTTCTGATTGCGGTCTGGACCTCAGGGGTTCATTTCCACCCAAGTCCCGATTGAAGGCAACAGCCCAACCATTCCAGATAAGTGCCAACGTCAAGGGCCAGAGATCCAAAGGGCCAGCGTCTGCGGGCAAAAGGGCTCCTCCGGCACGTATACGTCGGGGAGCGGACTCCCGGTGCCCAGGCATTGGAGTCAATACACAAAACACAGGGGCAGGGAAACGACAGCCACCATCAACCTATCCAGGGAGAACACTGCAGCCGGCTGCGGGCCCCGTCTATCCAGCCATTTGGTTTACCAGAGACTCTGTCCATCTGTGTCTGAGTGAGTACAACAGTGCCATCCGGCACCACGCTGCGCTGCAGCGCAACCCTGCATCCTGTGAACCCTATCCTATGGGAACCCAACCGCCTACTGGGCCCCGGGACCAACAGCCGCTACCCACGGAGGGGTCAACACCTAGCTGCTCCCCTCCATTGCTCCTGGGAACCCCATCACCACAACCCGTGGGTGGTGTCACAAACTCTATCCATCCCGAAACCAAATCCAAATCCCCCCTTTTCACTCGTGGGCGAGGAGCGCTGCTCGAGCCCCGGGTCCGGCCCCGCTCGAGCCACCGAGGGGAAGGTACCGGATCCGAGCGCAATCTCCCCGAGCAGTCACCACGACGGGGAAGCTGGCCTCCGCCCCCGACATATCCAGGTCTGCTACATGAAGCTGACAGGAGTGCTGTAGAACAGGAGTGCTCTGTGTCAGATCCACGCAGCAACTGACATGAGCCGTGCTGTAAGCGGGGACGTCACTGAGGTAATGCCTGCGTGTGCGGTGGTGATGGGGGTTGTAGTGCCTGCATGTGTGCGGTGATGAGTGCGGTAGTGCCGGTGTTTGCCCTTCCATCCATCCATCCCTCCGTCCCTCCCTCCATCCATTCATCCCTCCCTCCATCCCTCCCTTCATCCCTCCCTCCATCTCTATATCCATTCAACCCTCCCTTCATCCCTCCATCCCTACATCCATCCCTCTATCCCTCCATCCATCTTTCTATCCATCCATCAATCGATCCCTCCATCCATCCCTCCCTCCATCCCTCCATCCATTCATCCATCCCTCCATCCATCCCTCCATTCCTCCATCCATCCATGCCTCCATCCATCCATCCCTCCCTCCATCCATTCATACCTCCCTCCATCTCTCCATCCATTCATCCCTCCCTTCATGCCTCCCTCCATCCATCCCTCCATTTATCCCTCTATCCATCAATCCATCCCTCCCTCCACCTCTCCATCCATTCATCCCTCCCTTCATCCCTCCCTCCATCCCTCCATCCATCCCTCTATGCATCCATCCATCCCTCCATTCATCCCTCCATCCATCCCTCCATCCCTTCATCCCTCCCTCCATCCCTCCATCCATCCCTCCATCCCTCCATCCATCTCTCCATCCCTCCCTCCTTCCATCCATTCATCCCTCCCTCTATCCCTTCCTCCATCTCTCCCTTCATCCCTTCATCCATCCCTCTATCCCTCCATCCATCCCTGTATTCATCCATCCATCCATCCCTCCATCCATCCATCCCTCCCTCCATCCCTCCATCACTTCATCCTTCTCTGCGTCCCTCCATCCATCCCTCTATCCCTCCATCCATCCCTCCATCCATTCATCCATCCCTCCATCCATCCCTCTCTCCATCCATCCCTCCATTCATTCATCCATCCCTCCATCCCTCCATCCATCCCTCTCTCCATCCATCCATCCCTCCATCCATCCTTGTAGCTGAATAATCTACTTCTGGATTCTCAAGTGCAATACAGAGGTCAAGATTACCAAATCTTCCTATGCTTTTTTAATCTCTTTTCTCTCTCTTTTCTCTCTCTTTTCTCTCTCTCAGACCTGGCGATGATCAACTGATGTGGTCACCTGACGGCATCAGCTGACACTATAAGTCGAGCAGTGAGGCCGGCTTTTTACCGCCCGGCCAGCTGAACTATCAGCTGCTGCTGTCGGACTGGAATCTGCACAGAAGTGTGTAGTTTGTTTTTTTGGGTTTTTTTTTGCACTGATGCATCAGCTGATTGTATAAATGCCGTTTATACAATCAGCTGCTGTGTCATGTGATTCAGGCCCTTGAACCTGACACATCATCTAATCGCTTTGCCTTCCAGCAAACCGATCAGATGATATTGGATCCGGATTGGACTGCGTGTGACCCTTGACCCAGGATTACTGCGGAGGGGTATTCTTTATTTCAATAAAGATGGAGTCACTAATTGTGTTGTGTTTTATTTCTAATAAAAATATTTTTCTGTGTCTTGTGTTTTTTTTATCTGTACTAGAAATTCATAGTGGCCATGTCTAATATTGGCGTGACACCATGGATTTCAGGCTTAGGACCAGTTGATAATATACAGCTAGCCTTATCCCCATTATTACCCAGCGAGCCACCCATCACCAGGGCAGCTGAAAGAGTTGCATACAGCGCCAGAAGATGGCGCTTCTGTGAAAGCGCCATTTTCTGGGGCAGCTGCGGACTGCAATTCGCAGCAGGGGTGCTTAAAAAGCTTGAGAACCCTGCTCTGTGGATTCCAAACCCCAGCTGCCTAGTTGTACCTAGTTGGACACACAAATTGGGCGAAGCCCACGTCGTTTTTTTTTTAAATTTATTTCATGAAATTCATGAAATAAAAAAAAGGGGCTTCCCTATATTTTTTGTTCCCAGCCGGGCACAAATAGGCAACTAGGGGTTGGGGGCAGCCCCTTGCTGCCTGCTGTACCTGGCTAGCATACAAAAATATGGCGAAGCCCACGTAATTTTTTTGGGGGGCCAAAAAAATCCTGCATACAGTCCTGGATAGAAAAAGGAATAAAGGTTTTACCCAGCTCACCTGCTTGATAGGAGACGGAGACCTGTGGACCGTGCAAGGAAAAAGTCGGCAATTCTTTGGTAATGATGAAGGAAGATATTCCAGCAACTTGTGTCCAAACAGGAAATTCTTTAAAACGTTGATTCTTTATTATTTACATATTTAAAAGTCCATGTTGGGGTGAAACAAACCCAGGACAGAGAGGACGCGTTTCAAACACTTGGTTCTTAGTCAATCTCTAAAGCATGTACTCACAGGACTTGTTTAAAAAGGAGGGAGTAAAGACCCAAACATGTGTTTAATCAAATGGAAAGAGCTTTTCACTAAAGCATTAACCCTGTGAGGGGAACATTTTTTATGCAGGTATTCACACACAGTAATATAGGAGTGAATGTCAAACAGAATAGCCGCATTAGTAAGCAAACAGTATTTCATTTCTTTTGTTTAAGCCTGTGGGAGTTCTGGTACCCATTAGAAAAATCCACCAGATTGATTAAACACATGTTTGGGTCTTTACTCCCTCTTTTTTAAACAAGTCCTGTGAGTACATGCTTTAGAGATTGACTAAGAACCAAGTGTTTGAAATGCGTCCTCTCTGTCCTGGGTTTTTTTCACCCCAACATGGACTTTTTAATATGTAAATAATAAAGAATCAACGTTTTAAAGAATTTCCTGTTTGGACTCAAGTTGCTGGAATATCTTCCTTCATCATTACCAAAGTCCTGGATAGAGTATGCTGAGCCTTGTAGTTCTGCAGCTGCTGTGTGCTGTCTGTCTGTATGGAGGAGAACAGACAGCAGCTGCAGAACTAAAAGGCTCAGCATCTGCCATCCAGGACTGTATGCTGGAGGGAAAGGCAGGGGGAGCAGAACTGCAAGGCTCAGCATACTTCATCCACTAGTGTATGCAGGAGAGCAGAAAGCAGCTGCAGAACTATAAGGCTCAGCATGCAGCATCCAGGAATGTATGCTGGAGGGAGAGAAGGGGAGCAGAACTACAAGGCTCAGCATGCTCCATTCACTAGTGTATGCAAGAGAGCAGACAGCAGCTGCAGAACTACAAGGCTCAGCATACTCCATCCAGGACTGTATACAGGAGTTTTTTGCCCACCAAAAAAAGGACGTGGGCTTCGTCATATTTTTGTATGCTAGCCAGGTACAGCAGGCAGGTACGGCTGCCCCCAGCCCCCAGCTGCCTATTTTTACCAGTCTGGGAACTAAAAATATAGGGAAGCCTTTTTTATAATTATTTCATGAATTTCATGAAATAATTAAAAAAAAAGAAAACTACATGGGCTTCGCCCCATTTTTGTGTCCAGCCAGGTACAACTTGGCAGCTGGGGATTGGAATCCGTAGCATAGGTTGGCCCAAGCTTTCTGGGCCCCTACGCTGTGAATTGCAGTCCGCAGCCGCCGCAGAAAATGGCACTTTCATAGAAGCACCATCATTTAGCGCTGTATACAACTCTTCCAGCAGCCCTGATGCTGGGTGGCTCGCTGGGTAATAAAGGCTTAATACTATCTTTGTTTTACTAGCTAGTATTAAGCCAGAGATTCTCAATGTCAGGCAAGTTTGACCCGGCCATTAAGAATCTCCAAAAAAGGGTTAAAAAAAAGACAGCACACAGAGAAAAAATACTTTAATAGAAATAAATACACAGACACACTTAGAGACTCCATGTTTATTATTCCCTTTCACCCCTCCATGATCCTGGTCTTCTGTCTTCTTTCTCCTTCAACCCATGCAGCTCTGCTACATCAGGCAGCACTGCATGGGAGGAAGAACGCTGCTGCTCCCTGTGCAGTCTAATCACTCAGTGAGTGAGCAGAGGCTGTGGGTTGGTAAGCGGTGATATCACCGCTGCCACCATTGCAATAGTAACCTGACAGGCAGGTTACTATAGCAATGGGGATCTCCGATCACCTGATTCCCGGCGACGCTATTTACCAGCTATGACATCCAATCCCTGCATGTGGGTTGACTCTATAAAGAGCGCCGACATGCAGGAACGGGGTGCCAAGCATGTGCCCAAGCATCTCGCCGGCACACAGAGATGCTCGAACGAGCACCGCGTAGCGGAGAGATGCACTGATAGGACCTAGCATGACGTCATAGCCATGTGACCAGTCTGTAGCCAATAATACACACGTGACTGGTCACATGCTCTGACGTCAAGGTAGGTCCTATCATCAGTGCTGGTTACCGGGAGGGCACAGCGATGATCGGAAGGAGAAACGGAGGGAGACAGAGTCTGCAGGACGCGTCGCGGGGACCTGTAAGTATAATGGCAATATTTATTAACTGTATGTGTATATGTGTAATGTGCTTGTATGTGTTTGTGTTTGCCTGCCATTGTTTTCAATGGGGTACTAAGGTGTTCGTCGAACGTTCGATGAACACACCCGCCGTTCGACGAACCGAACTGAACTGAACTCGAACACTAGGGGGGTGGCTCGTCTCTTGTTCTGACGCTGCATTTATGTGCTGACTGTGGTTCTGATGCTGCATTCATGTGCTGACTGTGGTTTTGACGCTGCATTCATGTGCTGAGTGTGGTTCTGATGCTGCATTCATTTGCTGATGGTGGTTCTGAAGCTGTATTCATGTGCTAATGGTTATTCTGGTGCTGCATTCATGTGCTGATGATGGTTCTGGTGTGGCATTCATGTGCTGATGATGGTTCTGGTGTGGATTTCATGGGATAATGATGATTCTGGTGCTGCATTCATTTGCTGATGATGGTTCTGGTGTGGCATTCATGTACTGATGGATGTCCAGGCAGTGCATTTATGTCCTGATGGTGGTTCTCAACTTTTACACATTTAACAATCCAAAACAAGTTTTATGGCTTTGTTTTGAGACTATGAGGAGAATTTGGCAAGATCGTGCTCCAAAAACAGTGTAAATTAGCATATGTTTATCCATTTTTTTTAAGCGGAAACTCAGCAGAATCTTACCAAATCCTCCTCAGATATTCAAAACTTGGCTCTGGGGATGTATTCATGTAAGTACCCCTTCCATGACGCTGACTGCTCACATTCTATTGATGTTTGATGGGTCCTTTTTGTTATGAAAAATACAAACTTCTGTTGCTTCTGGTGTCTATAATTGTCTGCATCTCTGGCATCACATCAGCAGCGCTGTAGCCAATCAGTTAGCTGCTGAGCTCCGTGATTGGTTGCAGCGCTGTCATTGTGATGTGACACCAGTGCTGCAGACAATGCGGGTGATGGTCATCCGAGTTCATTCTGATCCCGCGGCTCTGTCTTGCAGCCAGCCATGTTCTATGGGAATGTAGCAGAGCCGAGAGGGAACACACTGTCAAAAATGCATCCAAAATGCATTCAAAATGCATCCAAAATGTTTTGGATGCATTTTGAATGTATTTTGGATGCATTTTTGAGAGTGCGGTCCCACTCAGCTCTGCGACATCCCCATAGAACGATCTCACTTGGCTCTGCTACATCCCCATAGAATATGGCTGGCTGCGAGACAGAGCTGCGCGATCAGAATGAACTCGGATGAACTTCACCTGACTTCATTGTCATTGTGCGGCTCTGTGTGTGTGCTGCGGCCTGATTTGTGATCACAGGTGAAGGACTCACCGGTGACCGCAAATCCCCTGAGTGACTGAACTGAGTCGTGCGATCAGTGGTGATGTCACTCAGGTTACCCACGGTCAGCTGTCTTCCTCCACCTGAGAGCTGCAACATGAGTGGCGTCACCGCTGATAGCGTGGTTCACTTCAGTTGTTGCGTGGAGCTGACAGAGAGCGGCTGTGTTCTACAACCGCTCCTGTCAGCTTCATGTAGCAGAGCTGGATGCGTCGTGGGACCTCGTGTGGATTACTCCGGACATGGAGGGGTATTTGGGGATTTTAATAAAGTGGTGAAAGAGGTTGTTTTTTTTCTCTTTTATTACAAATAAAGGATTATGTGTTTATTTACTTTCATTACAGGGTAATCATGAGGGGTGTCTCATAGATGCCTGCCATGATTAACCTAGGACTTAGTGGCAGCTATGGGCTGCCATTATCTCTTTATTCCCTTGATTGCTACCGCACCAGGGCAATTCTGGATGAGCCGGGTAGTGTCCCGGGACTGTCACATTTAATAGATGTGGCAATTCTGGGTGGCTTCTGGCTGATATTTTTAGGCTGGGGGCTCCCCATAACGTGGGGCTCCCCATCCTGAGAATACCAGCCTTCAGACATGTGGCTTTATCTTGGCTGGTTTCAAAATTGGGGGGACCGCACGCCATTTTTTTAAAATTATTTAATTATTTATTTTACTGCACTACATAAACCCGCCCATCGGCAGCTGTGATTGGTTGCAGTGAGATGTGGAGGGCGTGTCTGAATTCAACCAATCATAGGTGCCGGTGGGCAGGGGAAGCAGGGAATAGAGATGGAATAATAAGCGGCCGTCATTTTCAAAAGCTGGAGAAGCTGCCGGAGCAGTGCAATAGCCATGCAGCGCCGCGCTCATGATCGGTCAGTGATCGGTGAGTATGAGAGAGGGGGGGAGAGGGAGAAACCGACAGACAGAGAGAGAGACCGAAAAACCTGTGTTCTGTTTGTCAAAAAAGCGATTTATGGAGCTACTAGCAGCTTCTGGACACTGGGTTCAGCACTTACAAGGGCTATTTATTAGTTGAATCTAAGAACGCTCTCCCGCACACAATACAGTCTATCTACATCACCAGCTCCCTATCACTGCGTGTTCACAAAATGGCTGCTGGCTTATGTAGCCCCTATGACACTGTGCTGCGAAGCCAATCACAGTAACACCACAACAAAGATGGCTGCGGCGTTACTGTGAGGGCAAGCAACATCAGATGTGTTCATTCATTGGCTGAAAAACAGGCGCCAGGAAGTCAGAAATGAAAATGAAAGTATCAGAGCGGATGTTGTTTTATCCGTCAGATAGCGAATAGCCTGTTATCCATGGGTGCATGTATAGTGGAGAATACATTCGCTCATCCATACTAATGACGTATTGGCTGAATGCACCATCAGCCTAAATAGCTAGTTCTGTAAAGTTTGTTTGGGCTGTGAGAAAAACCAGTCCATTGAGAGAACCATTGAAGGGTTAGGGTGGAGTACTCAAATCCGGGTAAGATAGATCTTGGGATATGTTGAGGGAATGCTAAGGGAGGTTCTTGTCCCTGTGGGACTGTAAATATAAAGAAACAATGTGGTCTGGTTTCCCTTCAGTTCTTTGATGTAATCTTGTAATAAAGTAGTGACCTACACTAGACTCAATTAGAAAATAAAAACACTTTTGAATCACAGTCAAGGAATAATAATATTTTTGTGAGCAAGGGACCTAAGAAAAGAAAGGCATAACAAATTAGCTGCCATTGATTAGTGAATAATCGTTATTGCAGTAAAATGACCATGCCAAATACAGTCGACGTTTGGGAGGAAACCTCGGTAAACAAGAGGAGAACTTACAAACTCTTTGCAGATGGTGTAGTAGGCGGAATTTCAAGCAAGTACCCCAGCGCTACAAAGTAACAGTGCTAATCAAGCAAGATGATAACTTACCACTAAAGAGCTGTTTTTACAGTAACACATACAGTATTCATGCAGAGAACAGCACTGCACCCTACAAGTAACTTCACTTTTAGGGGACTGCACTGTTCTCTGTGTGCCAGGTACTCTTAAACGTGCACTGACAGCATGCTCTTCTGCCAACTTTTACTTTTGATCTGAGCCATTGAGAGAGCTCTAGATTCTACTTTGGAACCGTCAAAGCGGACAACCTACCCATGTTCAGTAGAAAACCAAAAAAGAAAAAACTCCTAAAAAAGATTTTATTAACATTTAATATTAAAATCGTAAATATAAAAAGCTATATTGGTTCTCAATGTCCACTCAGTACAGACCAGTCACTTGAAGTGAGTGCAGAAGATGGGAGAGACGATTAGTGAGATGAGTGATGGTAACTCATTTAGAATAAATAAATCAACTATAGTAGTTGTTATTTTGGGGTAGTCGTACTACTTGTTATAGGGGGGGTTATTATCCCTCCCTATTGGCTACCTACCAGCGGAGGTGCACCATAAAGTTTTCTGTACCCCCCGCTCCTCGTCGTCTCACCCTGTTCTCTCCCTGCAACCCGCCAGTTGCCAGAAAGAACACCCACCACCAATAAGAGGTTAATTAGTGCCAAATGTCACAGGTCAACAATTATCAATTCACTAAGATTGCCATAAATATAGCAACCATAATCCAGCTGAACAGACCATTAAGCCTGCACAGCCGTGAAAAAAAGCAAGGTAATTTGTAATCAAACCAAGCTGAGCCTAGATAGAAATAACAAAAAATCCCAGCAGGGATGACTTATCTGCTGGGACCATCCAGTGAAGTATCCCGACGCGTTTCCCCCCTATGTGTTTGCTTAGGGGTTCATCAGGGGAAGTTCAAAGGGTTTCACGTCCAAAACAATACCATCTCGGACAGTCTGATGCACTTGCAACCATAGGGCGACAGCAATGGCCTATAATAAAAGGCAGGTCGTCTTCCGTACGGTGACTGGTTGTACTACAGGTGTAAGAAATCCAACTGTGCCGGATACCAGCAGGAAAGTGCATTGGTGGTGGGTGTTCTTTCTGGCAACTGGTGGGTTGCAAGGAGAGAACAGGGTGAGACCATGATGAGCGGGGGGTACCCAAAACTTTATGGTGCACCTCCGCTGGTAGGTAGGCGATAGGGAGGGATAATAACCCCCCCTATAACAAGTAGTACGACTACCCCAAAATAACAACTACTATAGTTGATTTATTTATTCTAAATGAGTTACCATCACCCATCTCACTAATCGTCTCTCGACTGGTCTGTACTGAGCGGACATTGAGAAGCAATATAGCTTTTTATAATTACGATTTTAATATTGAATATTAATAAATTCTTTTTTAGGAGTTTTTTTCTTTTTTGCTTTATTACTCCTGTTTTTCATTAATTTTGTTTTATAATCCATGCTTAGTAGAGCAAGGGCTAGCCCAGTCCCTGAAATGGGTTTCACTGATGATGCTTCGTTTCATGGAGGGGTTAGAGTCTGTGACAGTTACTGTAGCCTCTGCCCCCTGATGATGCTTTGTTTGAGTATCCCAGCATGTACTGGGGTTCTCAAACAAAGCATCATCAAAAAAGGAAGTAGAAAATAAAATAAAGCAGTTAGATAGTAAGGAAAGGATAGAAATTTTTTAATTAAAGTAACAATAGAATATTGATTAGATTACCACATTAAATAGGGATTTAGAATGAAGATTAATTTGTTTCAATCCACCCCCTTTAAATGTAAACCTTACTTGGTGAAAGGTAGCTTAGTATTTGCATTACAAAAAAAGCGGTCCTTATGGAAAAATATAGCTTCACATTACAGGCTACACCTTGTACCTCAAATCTTCCCCATAATATCTCACAGAAACAGCTCACTTTACTTTATCACAGCAGAGCTTGTTGTGTTGTTACAGCCCACAGCTCCACATACTGCCACTGTATTCAATAACTTCAGGTCAATGTATGACATCTTCACTATCCAGTATTTCTCCACTTCAGAACTCCAAAACTGGTAAGATGCAAAAAATGGATGAACAAGGATTGATAATGCATAGAAGGAAAGCTCATTTATGCATTAGACATTTTCTTTACATTTTCTTCTGGGAAACATAATTGTGACAAAACCCACTAATGACATTGTATATAAATTGGGAAATATATAAAAGTATCATGCATCATGAGGTGACAGAGTGAAACATCCCCATGAGTTGGTGTTACTGCTTTTTATTAGAGATTTTGTGGTAACATCTTTCTGCTGAACCATGGCCTTCATGGTGCCACCTAATTACCCAAGGTAATGACTTTGCTTATTAAATTTCAAATGACCATGAAAATGACTTAAGAGAGTGTGAAATGCAGATATAGTATCGCCCCGCTAGATAAGTGCTGCTAGAATGAAGTGTGGCCTTGTCGCAAACATGCTATTTAAGGAATTTATCTAAAATGTGGTTACATGAAAATGTAACTTCGAAAGAAAGGCATTTTCTACAGAATTCATTTTTTAAAGAGCATCAGTCAACAACATTCTCTTTTTAATATGTTATCAATAATAACATTATAAAGGATTAAATGATATGCATATTTTATAATATGAGAGGCTTAATTAATTCTTATAACTTACATTGAGATCCTGAGATCCTTCTTAACAGACACTTAGGTGACACTTTAGAACGTGAGCCCTAGGGTGATGGAAAATATCTTTTATATTGAGACATAACTTTATCTGGCCCCACAACATATTTGGGGCCCTCCTCAAACCATAAAGATGGAAATCTCACTTCTACATTTTACTCTGAATCATTGCCATTAAATAGTTTGTAATGCAATCAGTAAGACTCCTACCTCACACCTGAATTTTACCTTACAGTAGAACAACACTATTCAGTACTTATACAGTTGCCTACACTGTCAGTACTCTATAATTATTTTTTTCAGCTTTAACTGTATTTTTTCTCTAAAGTTTAAATGGATGTATTTTTTAGAGTGGAATTGAATTGTATAGTATTAGTAGCGGTGAAGTCTTCACGTGGGGATATCATCCAGCTTTACATGTAATGTGGCACCTGTTAGCTATGCTGCCCGGCAGCGATAAGTAGAAAAGTTCATTGAGGAAAAACAGGTCTTTATTGAGAAATCGTTAAAATTCCTTTACAAGTCCATTTATTAAACTCCTACACATCCATAGTGTGCAAATAATACCATGTGTACAATGCACAGATATTACGCACTACAGATCGAATGATATACAATGCATAAATGTTATACTGTGTTACCACTCCTGTACATTACTAAAATAATACCTCAATGTAAAATCTTATAATATCACTACATCACATTGTTGTAGCTGTTCTGCTCTGACTCAAAGCTCACCACTGACGTCCAAACTGAAATGGGCCTCTAAAGGGCGCTTTACACGCTGTGACATCGCTAGCGATCGCACTCGCCCCCGTCGTTTGTGCGTCACAGGCAAATCGCTGCCCGTGGCGCACAATATTGTAGGTATGCGTCACACATACTTACCTGCCTAACATCGTCACTGTGGCCGGCAAATTACCTCTTTTCTAAGGGAGCAGTTTGTGCGGCGTCACAGCAACGTCACACAGCAGGCCTCGAATAGAAGCGGAGGGGCGGAGAGGAGCCGTATGAAGGACACTCCCACCTCGTTGTCGGAGGACGTAGGAATGTTGTTGTTCCTGGGGTGTCACACATAGTGATGTGTGCTGCCTCAGGAACAACGAACGACCTGCGTCACAGAAGATCAACGACATTTTGAAAATGAATGACGTGTCAACGATCAATGATGTGGTGAGTATTTTTGATCGTTAGCAATCGCTCGTATGTGTCACATGCAACGACGTCACTAACAAGGCCGGATGTGCGTCATGAATTCCGTGACCCCAGCGACATCTCGTTAGGGATGTCGTTGCGTGTAACGGGGCCTTTAGATATAAAGCGCTTGGAGAAAGCACCTGCACACTTGTAGGCATGATCAGTTTCTGTTTATTTATAAGTTCACGGATAATTTATACCATTTACACAGCAATGTCATATTGCATAAATGCTTCTAGTGGAAATTTACCAGTTAACCCCTTATTCTGCATCATATGACCTATAAGTCTCAGAAATATAGAGATGTAGAGTCTTGGATTTGAGATAAGAAAATATTTTTAATAAAAATAAGAACTTGAATTTTCAGACATACTACATGGTGGCTAGTATGTACTTAAAATGTACTAATATAATAATAAAGTATTTAAAATCTAGGAATATAGAAACTATTAACCCTTCTATACCTTTTGGAATTGGTATAACCTTCACCACAGGGTCAATAGGTGCTCACACAGGAGCTGGTGGTTCATTGGCCTAATACCCATAAGGGCACTTCCAACCAGCTTCATCCATCCACCCTCAGTCTCAGTGTGGACACCTATTCCCTGTCAGCGGAGGTAATTTGGGGTCTGTAATAAACTACAGATGGTTCAATACTGGAATCTTGACACATACCTCATTCAGTAGCCTAGGTAATACATATATCAATGCTTTTACAGCTACTGTACATAAAGCAATAGGCAAAATAATAATGTTTGCATGCAGGTCTGTACAATGCCAGAAAACCAACCTGCTAGACCCTTAAACTAGTTGGTTGGATTCATAAAGGAGAACGTATTTCCCCACCAGGAATCTTTGTTGGCATTGTATATATACAGTGTGTCCACCCATTTCCTGTCCACCGCCATTAACATGAGAACGGCGGCAGCTATCGGCATAGAAGTGGTGTCTAGGTATAGTAAAGTAGCCATGCGCTACGCAATGAAACCACCCATTGCACCACCTGGTGGAAAACAATGGAGTTAGCATTTTTATCTCAAAAACGGAACGAGATAGACCAAGAAAGTGGATTACAAAGTTGTAGGGCATCATCAAAATCAATACGAATTGACCCCTTGCATACAGAAATGCTATGATTAGAAGTGTAAAACTCACAAGGCTGAGGACGTGAAGCGATACCTCATGGAGACCTTCCTACAAGTCATTGGGTATGGTGGCTGCGTGGAGTGGCCTCCACGCTCACCTGACCCCACCAGATTGGACTTCTTTCTGTGAGGTCACATCAAACAGCAGGTGTATGCGACCCCTCCACTAACATTGCAGGACGTACGACGACGTATCACAGATGATTGTGAAAACGTGTCACCTACCATATTGCACAACGTGCAGCAAGATACAGTATGCTGTCCAGAGTCCAGATGTGAATTGCAGCTGACGGTGGCCACTTTGAGCATCAAAGTTAAATAAGCGCCATATGCGTGACCAGCATTGGGGGTCATGGGTTTCAGATCATAGCATTTCTGTATGCAAGATGTTGATTTGTATTGAATTGATGATGCCCTACAATTTTTTAATGCACTTTTTTTCTCGATCCTGTTCCGTTTTCGAGATAAAAATGCTAACTCCGTTGTTTTCCACCAGGTGGTGCTATAGGTGGTTTCATTGCGTAGTGCATGGCTACTTTACTATACCTAGACACCACTTGTATGCCTTTAGCTGCCACTGTTCTCAAGTTAATGGCGGTGGACAGGTTATGGCTGGACACACTGTATACAGAAAAAAATATTGTCTTTTCCACATGTAGCACCACCATTGTATTGAAGACTGAACCATAATTCATCATATGGAATGGGGCCTGAATGAGAGATCTTAGTCTTTACTTTTGCAACTATACCCTCAATGTCCAGATCGTATTCCATCCACCATGACTGTCCCTTAGGGGTACTTTGCACACTACGATATCGCAGGTGCGATGTCGGTGGGGTCAAATTGAAAGTGACGCACATCCGGCGTCGCTGTCGATATCGTAGTGTATAAATCCTTTATGATACGATTAACGAGTGCAAAAGCGTCGTAATTGTATCATCAGTGTAGTGTCCGACATTTCGATAATTTTGCTGCAGCGACGGTACGATGTTGTTCCTCGTTCCTGTGGCAGCACACATCGCTGTGTGAGAAGCCGCAGGAGCGAGGAACATCTACCTGCGTCACCGCGGCTCATGCCGGCTATGCGGAAGGAAGGAGGTGGGCGGGAGGTTTATGTCCCGCTCATCTCGGCCCCTGCGCTTCTATTGGCCGCCTGCCGTGTGCCGTCTCTGTGACGCCGCACGACCCACCCCCTTGGTAAGGAGGCGGTTTGCTGGCCAGAGCGACGTCGCAGGGCAGGTGAGTGGATGTGAAGCTGCTGTGGCGATAATGTTCGCTACGGCAGCAATCACAAGATATCGCTGCTGCGACGGGGGCGGGGACTATCGCACTCGGCATCGCAAGCATCGGCTTGCGATGTCGTAGTGTGCAAAGTACCCCTTAGGCCGTGTGATATTTAGCTGGAAGCAGGGATTAGTGATCCATCCAGCTATATTCAATGTGGCAGATACATCATGAGCTCACATCTTTTCCCCAAAATCTAGATTGAGTCCAGGTTTCATTGTGTATGCAGCCTGGTAGAGATGTAGTAATGTTTTTACAGTGACTGGCGTGGATTCAGGTTGTCTTTCCCTCAAGTTTCACTGAGGTGGATGTGGTCAGCTAGACTTGGAATGGGCCATCAAAGCGTGAATCTAGGCTCCTTCTCATGAGTCTGCGTACGACCACTCAATCACCTGGATTCAGATGATACACATCTGTACTTTTATTGGGATCTGGAATGGATGAAAAGATATGCTTATGCACCACATTAAGTCTTTCCTGCACATATTTGATTACCAGCCAAGGTAAAGCAAGGCAGATGGGGGGTGACCGCCCATAGCTGTCCACTTTATCTGCGCTGAGAATTAAAAATACCATGAAGCGCTATGTCATCTTTTTAATGATTTACTTATTTTTACAGTACTGTGATGTCAAGCAATCACAGACCCAGCACAGAGAATGAGTGTCTGTGATTCTCTGTTGGAGTAACCTTAAAAGAAAAAAATTAAGAATAATAAAGAGAAAAATAGAGAAAAAAATCTGAAAAACTGAAAATGTTGCAGTGGTCTCTTAATTTTTGCCAAAGCTGTACATATATATATATATACAGTATATGTATATACATATATATATATATATATATATATAATATATAGTTGTGTACCAATAAATAATTTTAAAAAATGACGTAGCGCTTCTCGGTATTTTTGATTCTCAGCGCAGATAGAGCGGATACCTATGGGCTGCCACCCCCATCTGCCTGGCTTTACATTAGCTGGCAATCAAAATACAGCGAAGCCCATTTTTTTTTTAAATTGTTTAAAAAAATAAGTAAAAAAAAAAATGCGTGGGCTCCCGCCGCATTTTGATCGCCAGTCAGGTAAAGCCAGGCAGCTAGGGGCTGGGATTCTCGGCAGTCTGCAGCCGCCCCTTGGAAGGAGTCTTGCGAGGATAATTTGCATATTCCCAGTGCCTTCTGGGATAAGTGAAGAGTCACCGCGAGCTCAAGGAGAACCGGGTTTTAGCCGTTACAGCCGGAAGGAAGACTTCTGAAAGCCAGGGAAGGAGTCTTGCGAGGATAATTTGCATATTCCCAGTGCCTTCTGGGAAAAGTGAAGAGTCACTGCGAGCTCAAGGAGAACCGGGTTTGGCCGTTACAGCCGGAAGGAAGACTTCTGAAAGCCAGGGAAGGAGTCTTGCGAGGATAATTTGCATATTCCCAGTACCTTCTGGGATAAGTGAAGAGTCACCGCGAGCTCAAGGAGAACCGGGTTTTGGCCGTTACAGCCGGAAGGAAGACTTCTGAAAGCCAGGGAAGGAGTCTTTTTTTAGCCTGTCTTCTTCATTGTGAGCGTGAGTGAGCAAAGTGTGAGCAAAAGTAAGTGTGAGTAGAATTGTTTGTATTTAGTTGTTTAATTACTTAACATTTGTTTAGTGCTATCTCCATTAGAAAATGTGCTCCACTATTGCTAATGCGATCCAGTGTACATCTTGTCTCATGTATGCAGTCCTTGAAAAGCCGTTCGAGGGTGCATACTGTGGTTCGAGATGTGCGCAAGTTGCACATTTGGAAGCCCAGATACTGGATCTAAATGAGCAGCTGGCAACTCTGAGATGCATTAGCAATATGGAAAGGAGTGTGCTGCTCACTGAGCAGCAGCTTGCTGGGTCAGATGTGGGGGAGGATCGTAGTAGGGAGCGGCAGGACGGTGAGGTAGGTAGCTGGGTGACAGTTAGAAAGGGGGGTAAAGGGAAAGTGCTAGGAAGGCTAGTCCTGAACTGACACACCCCAATAGGTTTGCAAACTTGGCAGATGAGGGGGATGTCATTACAGGGATAGCATTGCTGCAGCAAGGCATGACCTCTGAACGCCAGAGGAGTCTCTGCTCCAGTAAGGGGGGGAATAGGAGTGCAGGGCAGGCAAGACAGGTACTGGTAGTGGGGGACTCAATTATTAGGGGGACAGATAGGGCAATCTGTCACAAAGACAGGGATCGCCGAACAGTGTGTTGTCTTCCTGGCGCTCGAATTCGGCACATCGCTGATCGGGTTGACAGATTACTGGGAGGGGCTGGGGAGGACCCAGCGGTCATTGTACACATTGGCACAAATGACAAAGTTAGAGGTAGGTGGAAGGTCCTTAAAGATGATTTCAGGGAATTAGGTTGTAAGCTTAAAGCATGGACCTCAAAGGTGGTATTTTCGGAAATACTACCTGTGCCACGAGCCACACCAGAGAGGCAAAGGGAGATCAAGGAGGTTAACAGGTGGCTCAGGAATTGGTGTAGGAAAGAGGGTTTTGGGTTCCTGGAGAATTGGGCCGACTTTTCAGTTGGCTACAGATTCTATGCTAGGGATGGGCTGCATCTTAATGGGGAGGGTGCAGCTCTGCTGGGGCAGAAAATGGCTAGAAGGTTGGAGGAGTGTTTAAACTAGGAATGGGGGGCGAGGGTATTCACTTTATAGAAGGGGAATGTAGTGCAGATAGTGACCAGGGCACAAGTAATGAAATTGGGGGTGGTACGGGGGGAAGGGTTAGGACAGTTAATACAGTAAGCAGGAATACAGGTACAGAGTCATACGTAACGTGCATGTACACTAATGCCCGAAGCCTCACAAATAAGGTGGAGGAATTAGATTTAATATTGTTGGAAGAAAATTATGAAATAGTGGGGATATCAGAGACATGGCTGGATGAGAGCTATGACTGGGCTGTTAATTTACAGGGTTATAGCCTATTCAGGAATGACAGTACAAATAAGCGAGGGGGAGGTGTGTGTCTATATGTAAAATCATCCTTAAAACCCATCCTGCGTTACAACATATGTGAGGGTACTGAGAATGTAGAGTCCCTATGGGTGGAGATAAGGGGGAGGAGAATGAATAATAAAATACTGATAGGGGTGTGTTATAAGACGCCGAATATTATGGAAGAGGTAGAGAATCTCCTTATAAAGCAAATTGATAAAGCAGCGAGTCTCGGAGAGGTAATTATTATGGGGGACTTTAACTATCCTGATATAAATTGGGGAACAGAAACTTGCAGTTCCAGCAAAGGAAATAGATTTTTGATAACAATGAAAGATAATTACCTTTCACAAATGGTACAGGACCCCACAAGAGGGGGAGCACTACTAGACCTTGTACTAACCAATAGGCCAGACCGTATATCAAATATACAAGTTGGGGGTTACTTGGGGAGTAGTGATCACAAAATAATAAGTTTTCATGTATTCTTTAGTAAGATGTCTAGTAGAGGGGCTACAAGGACACTAAACTTCAGGAAAGCAAATTTTAAACGGTTGAGAGATGATCTTAGTGCAATAAACTAGGATGATGTACTAAGTAATAAAAGTACACAAAGCAAATGGGAGACTTTTATGAGCATCCTGAATAGGGCTTGTGCAGAAAATATACCCTATGGGAACAAACATGCTAGAAATAGGAGGAAACCCCTATGGCTAAATAGAGCTGTAAGGGAAGCAATAAAAGAAAAACAGAAAGCCTTAAAAGAATTAAAGAGGGTAGGTAGTGATGAGGCATTATATAATTATAGAAAATTAAATAAAATATGTAAAAAGCAAATTAAGTTAGCTAAGTTTGAGACAGAGAGACTCATTGCGAGAGAAAGTAAAAATAATCCTAAAATATTCTTTAACTACATAAACAGTAGAAAACTGAAAAGCGATAGTGTTGGCCCCCTTAAAAATAGTCTTGGTGAAATGGTGGAAGGGGATGAGGGTAAAGCCAACCTGCTGAATGACTTTTTTTCTACGGTTTTTATACAAGAAAATGCCATGGCAGATGACATGACCAGTGATCCCATAAATTCACCTTTGAATATTACCTGCTTAACCCAGCAGGAAGTACGCCGTCGCCTCGACATCACTAAGGTTGACAAATCTCCGGGCCCGGATGGCATACACCCCAGAGTACTACAGGAATTGAGTTCTGTGATAGATAGACCATTATTTTTAATCTTCTCAGATTCCTTAATAACAGGGTCGGTACCGCAGGACTGGCGCATAGCAAATGTGGTGCCAATATTCAAAAAGGGGACAAAAACTGAGCCGGGAAGTTATAGGCCGGTAAGTTTAACCTCTACGGTTGGTAAAATCCTTGAGGGTTTCTTGAGAGATGCTATACTGGAGTATCTCAAGAAAAATAACCTTATGACAGAGTATCAACATGGGTTTATGAGGGATCGATCCTGTCAAACTAATTTGATCAGCTTCTATGAAGAGGTAAGTTCAAGCCTGGATCAGGGAAATGCAGTGGATGTTGTGTATATGGACTTTTCAAAAGCTTTTGATACGGTGCCACACAAAAGGTTGGTACATAAAATGAGAATAATGGGGATAGGGGAAAATATGTGTAACTGGGTTAAAAACTGGCTCAGTGATAGGAAACAAAGGGTGGTTATTAATGGTACGTACTCGGACTGGGTCTCAGTTCATAGTGGGGTACAACCGGGGTCAGTATTGGGCCCGCTTCTTTTCAACATATTTATAAATGACCTTGTTGGGGGCATGCGGAGTAGAATTTCAATATTTGCAGATGATACTAAACTCTGCAGGGTAATCAATACAGAGGAGGATAATATTATATTACAGGGAGATTTATGTAAATTGGAGGATTGGGCTGAGAAGTGGCAATTGACGTTTAATGTAGATAAATGTAAGGTCATGCACTTGGGTAGAGGAAATAACATTTATGATTATGTACTTAATTGTAGAACACTGGGTAAAACAGACACAGAAAAAGACTTGGGTGTATGGGTGGATGGTAAACTTCACTTTAGTGGACAGTGTCAGGCAACTGCTGCCAGGGCTAATAAAATAATGGGATGTATTAAAAGAGGTATAAGTGTTCATGAAAAAAATATAGTTCTACCTCTGTACAAGTCACTAGTGCGACCGCACTTAGAATACTGTGTACAATTCTGGTCACCGATATATAAGAAGGACATAGCTGAACTGGAGAGGGTGCAGAGAAGAGCGACCAAGATTATTAGAGGAATGGGTGGGCTGCAATACCAAGACAGGTTATTAAACTTGGGGTTATTTAGTTTGGAAAAACGAAGGCTTAGGGGGGATCTAATCACAATGTATAAATATATGAGGGGACAGTACAGAGACCTTTCCAAAGATCTTTTTACACCTAGGCCTGCGACTGGAACACGGGGGCATCCGCTACGTCTTGAGGAAAGAAGGTTTAATCATAATCACAGATGAGGATTCTTTACTGTACGAGCAGTGAGACTGTGGAACTCTCTGCCGCATGATGTTGTAATGAGTGATTCACTACTAACATTTAAGCAGAGCCTGGACGCCTTTCTTGAAAAATTTAATATTACCAGTTATGTATATTAGATTTTATGACAGGGTATTGATCCAGGGAACTAGTCTGATTGCTGGATGTGGAGTAAGGAAGGACATTTTTTCCCCATTGAAACTTGTTTGCCACATTGGGGTTTTTTTTGCCTTCCTCTGGATCAACATGTTAGGCTACAGGTTGAACTAGATGGACTTAGAGTCTCCCTTCATCCTTCAAAACTATGATACTATGATACTATGAAATGGCGCATTGTTTCTTAGCGCCATTACCCAGTTTATCCTGCAGCCCTAATGCGGTGGCACGCTGGGTAATAAAGGGGTTAATACCAGCTTTGTATTCTCAGATAGTACTAAGCCTGAAATTCATGGTGTCACGCCAAATTAGACATGGCCACCGTGAATTTTTGGTAAACAGTAAAAAAAACCCACAACAGATAGAATTTTTTTTTATTAGAAATAAAACAAAAAAACAATTAGAGACTCCATCTTGATATATAAAATTTATATATGTCGGATGTAATCCACAGGGACAGCAATGTCAACTCTGCTTCATCACTCTGTACAGACACAGTCTGAAAAAAAGTGAGAAGCAGAGAGAGCATTGTCAGCTCTGCTACATCTCTCTGTAAAGAGCGAGACGCAGCCTGACAGTGAGGACCTTCGATGACATCATAGTCATGTGACCAGTCTGTAAGCCAATGTCTGTATAACATTTACACCAGACTGGTCACATGGCTATGACGTCACGGAAGGTCCTTTAATCCGGGGGCACAGCAATGATCGGACTCGGAAGCAGAAGCACCGGGAGACAGAATCTGCAGGACGTGTTGCGGGACCTGTAATTATAATGACAATGTTTATTATTAACTACATTCTTTATTTTACAACAGCCCCTGCCCCATCCCATAACTGTAAAGCCCAAGATCGGTGATTGGACGCAAGATTGTGTTATCTCGATCTTTACTAAACGATTGGACGAGGCTCCCAATCCCAACCATTGGGATCGCCCATCACTAGCCTCAACTCATCCAGAGAAGAGACCCACACATTTTGGGACATTTTCATACACTCCTACCTAGGGTAGTTGTATGTAGTCTTTTGTTGAAACGGGTAGAGCGGTCTGGGTATTGCCTTCTTAGAAACTGTTACTGTTTTAACTAGTTTGTGTTGTACACAGATAATGCAGGATTGTACGTGTTTGGAGGCTATGTAACTGAAGCCAGGCGCAATCCTTACAGGGTGTCAGGTCTGGACAACAGAGCAAAAGGTCATCCATGTACTGCAATAACGTAAGTTGTGGATGAGGGGGTTACAACTGTTCCAGAATTCCTGCCAGTGTCGTAGAATAAATGGTAGGCGAATTCATTCCTCCTTGTGGGAGGACTGTCCATACGTACTGTTTCCCTTCATGCATGAAGGCAACAAGATACTAACAGCCAGGGTGTAGAGGCACAGAGAAAAATGCATTTGCTAGATCAATTTCTGTAAAACATTTGTAAGTCCCTGGGATTTGAGAGTTAAGCGGGCTTTAGACGCTAAGATATCGTTAACGTATTATCGTCGGGGTCATGGTGTTTGTGACGCACATCCGGCGACGTTAACGACATCGCAGCATGTGACACGTACGAGCGACCTTAGTCGATCGCAAAAGTGGCCAAAATCGTTCACCACGGAGAGGTCATCCTGAATTAAAAAAATCGTTAATTGCTTATTAGCGATGTTGTTTGTCGTTCCTACGGCAGCACATATCGCTATGTGTGACACTGCAGGAACGACGAACATCTCCTTACCTACCTACATCGGCAATGTGGAAGGAAGGAGGTGGGCGGGATATTACGTCCCGCTCAACTCCGCCCCTCCGCTTCTATTGGCCGGCCGCTTAGTGACGCCGCAGTGACGTCGCTATGACGCCAAACACACCTCCTCCTTGAGGGAGGTATTGTTCGGCGGTCATAGCGACGTTGCTGCACAGGTATGTGCGTGTGACGCTGCTGTAGCGATAATGTATGCTACGGCAGCGATCACACAATATCGCATGAACGACGGGGGCGGGTGTTATCGCGCTCGACATCGCTAGCCGATGCTAGAGATGTCGCAGCATGTAAAGCCTGCTTAAGGTATGTGGGTTTGGAACAATTGATGTTATACTCTTATTGACAGCATTAACAGCTCTCAAATCATGCATCATTATGTAATTATCAGGGGAACCTTTGGGCCCTTTTTTCTTGATTGGCTACAAGGAAGTGTTACAGGGGGAGGACCTTTGTACTAGAGCTCCTGCCTGCACATATTATTTTATATCTCTGGTCAGGGTCATTGACTTGACTGGGCTTAAGGGATACTGCTTTAAACAAGGAGGAGTGGATCCTTCTTTTAATTTGATCATGACTGGGGGGATGGGGAGCCAACCACATCAGTTTTTCCCTTTGCCCATACAATGTCTGGTACCTGTTGCGTTTTTATGTCTTCACTTATTCTGGTATCAGACACTCTCACAGTGTTTGACATATACACCGTTGCTGCAATCTTGCACAAGTGTTTGTCAGAGAGGAGACTTGTGACCGTAATACCTTCTAAGGTGTATTGTATGGTAGCCTGGATAGCACTTAACACATTAGCCCCCAGCAAATTCATAGGAGCATTTTCATTAACAATAAGCTTTGTGAGAACTTCCTGACTGTCCTGAAATTTCAACTTCATCTGTCTTGTCAAAGGAGCTTCAGATATTAGTCCTTCTACCCCCACACACTCCACAGTATTGTCAGTAATCATGTCTGGCTTTATCAAGTCTTTGTGTTCCACAGTTCCGGCTGCCACAGTGTCAATTAAAAATTCTGCTTCCTTCCCCCCTGGTATTGTTATAGTCGTAAGCAAGGTGTGACCAGGTCCAGAGGTAACAAAAACAGGGTACACATTTATCACTGGGTTGCCAGTTTCCTACGCCAGAGGCAAGGGAGGAGGGAAATCAGTCTCCTCCCTCTCCTTTTTGGGGTTTTTGAACTGTCTGGAATAATGTCCATTCTCCCCACAATTCCAGCACCGTACGGTTGCTAGGTCACCTGGTGTTCCCCTTCTCTGCTTCCACTTTTTTCCTTGTCTTCTTGCACACATAACTGGTGGCTTGGTTTTTGTCAGTTCAATACCCTTAGCTACTTGCAAAAGGTCTTTTGGGTCCATCTTTCTCCACTCAGGTCTAGCTCTCTGTACCACCTCTCGTAAAAGTTTATTCATACCGTCAATGAATGCATTGACCAGTATTTCGATATAAAGGTCGTGTCTTGGACTGTACCACAGGTCTGCCCACTTCAGCTGTAAACTCCCAAAGTATGTCTCTATACTCTCACCTTTTTGCTGTGACACATTCGTCATAAGTACAGACTGCTCTGATTGTTTCTTTGTACCATGATTGATCCTTTACCACATGGGTATGTGATTTAATCAGTTCCAGTACGTCATCTGCCTTTGCAGTTACCAAACTCTCAAGGTCTGTCCTAGTGCATTTAAAAGTCACTTGTATTGTCTGTATTTGCCTTTAAAAAGGAAAAGGTTGATCTTCAGGGTCAGGCAACTGTTTCAACATAGCTAGCTGGTCAGAGAGGCTCCAGAGATGATATGCCTGTGTCTGTCTGACTCTAGTGACCCTTCTTGGTCGTGATGTATTTGATTTTGTGATGCTGGTCGCATGGCGTTCTATTCTTTCCTCACCATCAGAGTAATGTTCAGCTTCCTCTCCAAACCTCAATTCTTTCACTACATCTGTGCCAGAGTCAGCATCCTCTGTCACCATATATGATTTGGTCCGAACAGGATTTAGTCCAATTTGCTTAGGGCGAGGGATGTTACATGGAACACAAGTACCTCTCCAGTCTGGATTTTCCTGACTACAATGTTTACAAGTTCATCTGTCTGGTCTGGGTTTCTGATTATATGAAGGTGGGGCAGTCACAGTCTTAGCTTTTGGAACATTCAAATATTCATAATACACCTTACATCCCACCGTATGCTGCACCTCTTCAGCTACAGCACCATTTATTAACTTGTTGTTCTACTCTCTTGTCTTTTATCCAACCTCTCTTTTCTTCCCTGAATCTGTGACATTTGTCTACATTCTAACATTCACTCTTGGGCACGTCTGCCATTTTAAGTATTGGTCCAACATTTTTTACTTTTTTCTTGTTTTCCTCTCTTGTACTATCTGTTTGGCTGTTTCATCTTATTCCTTCACAGTCCACCTTTCTGCAAATACCCTCTCAGTGTGTCTGGACCCTGTCTACAGGCCACACTTTTCTGGCATGTCAGATTGGACTTTCGAGGTGTAGCGAGAAGGTTCACTCAGCTCTCTCACCCACTATGCTTGCAGGGTGTAATGGGAAGGCTCTAAAACAGCTCTCTCACGCAATAGACCAGCTGACTATAGTAGATGGGATCAGGTATGATAGTCCTCTCACCTACTAGATCAGATCCATGTACAGTCATATGAAAAAGTTTGGGCACCCTATTAATGTTAACCTTTTTTCTTTACACACACTCCTACGTGTAGCATGTCCCTGTTAACCTCACAGGTGCACAAGCAATGGTCACATGTGTAGGGACATGTCAAAACTAAAGGAAACGCAACAGATAATGGTCACGTGAGTAGGGACATGACAAACCGAAAGGTAACCCAGTTAGCATCACTGGGAAACCCGGAACGTAACCACTGAGCCGGTCACATGCGTACGAGACACGTCAGACCGTGAAGGCTACCCAGTTAACGTCATTGGGAAATCTAGAACACAACCACTGAGCCAGTCACGTGCGTACAGGGGCATGTCAGACCGTAAAGGCCACTCAGTTAGCATCACTGGGTGCCCAGGGCTGGCACACACACACAAGTCTGCTACTGATACTGCAGACTGGTCACATATGTAGGGGGCCCGTCTGTCTGAAAGGACACTAATTCCTCAGCGTGCTGAGACACAGCTTGTACTCAGATATAAATACCTGGACCGGCGCCTGTCCTAAATTCAGATTCACACTGGCACATATACACAAGTCTGCCACAGACTAAAATGGTGCTGGAACCTGTTACATCTCGTGGCTCTCCTGAGGCAAGGACTGAGGCAGTCTCCCATTCCTTGCCTGCCACGAGCACTCCTGCTCAGCAGCGCCGAAGGTCTGCCAGACTGCGCAATGTGCAGGAGATACCTTCTCAGAGAGGCAGCAGAAGGGTGACACCTAGTGGTTCTCCTGTTACAAGGAGTGAAGCGGTCTCCCATTCCTGGCCTGCCGCAGATTCTCCTGCTCAGCGGCCCTGAAGGTCTGCGAGGCTGCGCAATGTGCAGAGGTTTACTGCTCAGGGAAGCAGTGAGATTCCCGTTATCTCTGCACATTGTGAGACCGAGGATCCCGCCTCTATTTCCCAGAGGCAGGAGGGTGAGCATGTGCAATGCGTGGTGGGTCCTGATTCGCTCACTGACGTCACATGGCTTGATGACAAGGCTGGTGACGTGGTGAATCCTGACTGGCCAGGCTGGGACGTCGTGGACCCTGATTGGGTCAGGTCCGTCATCTCCGCCTCGCGCCCGCCCTCGGGTGGAGCTGCACCTCCTTAAAAGCTCCCCCTGCCATCATGGCGGCGCGCGACCGTCCTTCTATGTTTGGATGTCTGGCAGCGTGCTGCCACGCCACTGCTCAGGCATTACTGTCTCTTGTGGGCTTGGCCCTTGCTGCTCCGGCAGTACCTCGTTTGCAGGCCGTGTTCCTGCCTTGCTGCTCCGGCAGTATCCCCTTCAACAGGCCGTGTTCCTGTCCCAGGTGAGCTCCTCGAGTCTCCACCGGACTCACCTGGTTATTGAAAGCACACGTGCGTGGGCACCTCTGTGCTACCCTCGTGCCATATTCTCGTGACTTCCACTGGCACACGTGCGTGGGCACCTCTGTGCTTCCCCGTGCAACAGGTACACCGAGCCGTGAGATCCCTGCCATACAACCCTCACGGGTTAGGGCAGATCGGTGTACATAGATCGTCTGTGACATTCCAGACGATCGCTAGCAGCAACCCGCTCACTCTTCACCCACCATAGCGGCGGTCCCTTACACCGCACAGTGGACCTTGACCGGCGAAAGCTGTCCATTTCCCATCTTGGCACGCTTCCCCGGGTCCCCCTCGTAACATTACGGTCGCGCCAAAGGTCTGGCTATGGCTGAAGAGCAGCAGCAGTTGCTGCGTTATGTGCAGCAGTTGGAGTCACGATTGGCAGCAGTGGAGCAGTCTTCCTCCGATAAGACTACTCTGACGACAGTCGCCACCCAGGCGGCTACCCAGGCTGTGCTATTGGGCGGAAAGTCTCCTCGCCTTGCGCTTCCAGAGCGCTTTAGCGGCAACAACTCTGAGTGCCGTGGTTTTATAAACCAGGTTACCACCTACTTAGAGCTGTCCGCGACTCTTTACGCTACCGAGAAGGCGAGGGTAGCCTTCGTCCAGTCCCTGCTCACAGGGAGAACGCTGAAGTGGTCCACGCCGTTGTGGGAGCGCGGAGATCGGGTGGTGAATAACGTAACAGCTTATCTTGGGGCCATGAGAATGGTGTTCCTCGGGCCTCAAGTCACCCACGACTCCGCACTGCGCCTCCTACGACTTCGGCAAGGGTCCGCTTCAGTCGGGGACTTTGCGGTACACTTTAGGACACTTGCCGCAGAGCTAGACTGGCCAGATAAGGTCCTTGTCCCTGTGTTTTGGGAGGGCCTGGCAGGGTTTGTCAAAGACGCACTGGCCACGCGTGAGGTGCCTGCCACTTTAGAGTCCTTGATTCAGGTTGCCTCTCGCATAGGCATCCGCCAGGCGGAGCGAAGGCTCGAGGTCTCTTCAGCACCCACGTCTTCTCGGCCTAAAAAGCGTCTGCCTCCCGTCTTCCATCAGACAGGTCTCCCAGCCAGTCCTGTAGGCGACTCCGTGGAGTCAATGGAGGTGTCCAAGGTGGTCTCCTCTGCCCCAGGTTCTCGGTCTTGTGTCATCTGCTTTTCCTGTGGGCAGAGGGGACACATAGCTACCCGATGTCCCAAAACCGTTGGGAAAAGACAGCGTCTAGTTTCTATCAGAGGGGGGACTCTAGACGCTACCTCTCCCTCTAGGTTGACTATCAGCGCCCAGTTGCAGTTCGGCACTACTCTCTTCTCTGCCCTGGTTTGCTTGGACTCAGGCGCTGAAGGCAATTTCATCTCTACCTCCCTGACAACCCGATACTCAGTTCCCCTGGTTCTGTTGCCCAAGCCACTCAGGGTTCGGGTAGTCGACGGGTCCATACTACTCGATCCTATCACCCAGATCACCATCCCTCTCAGGATGGATGTACCACCGGGACACCATGAGCAGGTATCCTTCCTGGTGCTTCCAGGGGGGATGGATGAGATCCTACTGGGCCTTCCCTGGTTGAGACAGCATGCTCCTATACTCAACTGGGCAACAGGGGAGATCTCATCCTGGGCAGGATCCTGTAGAGAGCACCTCGTGACTACCGAACCACCCGCTACCATTAGGTCGGTAGGGTCCTCAGGGAATACAGAGGGTCCGGGTTTACCGACACCTTATGAGGCCTACAGGGATGTCTTTTCAAAAAGGGCGGCAGATACTCTTCCTCCCCACCGGCCATATGATTGCCGAATAGACCTGAAGCCAGGCTCCGAGCCCCCTAGGGGCAGAGTGTATCCACTCTCTGCGCCAGAGACGGAGGCTATGTCCAAATATATTCAGGACAGCCTGGCGAAGGGATTCATTCGCAAGTCTATTTCACCGGCTGGTGCAGGGTTCTTTTTTGTGCAGAAGAAGGAAGGGGATCTGCGCCCCTGTATCGATTACAGGGGATTAAATGCAATCACGATCAAGAACAAATACCCTTTGCCCCTCATTACTGAGCTATTTGATCGATTCCGCGGGGCAAAGGTCTTCACAAAGCTGGATCTACGCGGGGCGTATAATCTAGTGCGAGTCCGAAAGGGCGATGAGTGGAAGACCGCCTTTAACACCAGGGACGGTCACTACGAGTATCTAGTAATGCCGTTCGGACTCTGCAATGCCCCCGCCGTATTTCAAGACTTTGTGAATGACATTTTCCGGGATTTGTATCTTTCCGTGGTTGCATACCTGGATGACATTCTTATCTTCTCCCCCGATCTTACCACCCATCGGAGGGATGTCATCCGAGTACTTAAGAGGCTCCGTACCCATTCGCTATATGCTAAGCTGGAAAAGTGCGTTTTTGAACGGGAATCCTTGCCGTTCCTGGGGTACATCGTGTCCAGTCAGGGGTTAGCAATGGATCCGGGGAAGTTGGAGACAGTGATGAACTGGCCTGAGCCCCGCTCGCTGAAGGCGATCCAGCGATTCTTGGGGTTTATCAATTATTATCGCCAGTTCATTCCCAACTTCTCGACGGTGGCAGCACCCATCATTGCCCTTACCTGCAAGGGCGCTAATCCCAAAGCATGGACACGAGAAACGGTAGAGGCATTTCACACTCTCAAAACTCACTTCTCCAGAGCTCCCATCCTTCATCGTCCAGACATCTCCAAACCCTTCCTACTGGAGGTAGACGCCTCTCCGGTCGGTGCAGGTGCAGTCCTGTACCAGAAAAACGAATGAGGAAGGAAGCATCCTTGTTTCTTTTTCTCCAAGACCTTTTCTCCGGCCGAGAGGAACTACTCCATAGGGGATAGGGAGTTACTGGCGATGAAACTAGCATTCCAGGAATGGCGGCATCTCCTGGAGGGTGTGAAGCATCTATTTGAGGTATTTTCTGACCACAAAAACCTCACATACCTCCAGACAGCACAACGCCTGAACCCAAGGCAGGCCCGTTGGTCTTTATTCTTCTCCCGGTTCCGCTTTATTATCCGCCACCTGGCCGGTGAGAAGAACGTACGGGCCGATGCCTTGTCACGTTGTATGGTTGTGTTGGAGGAGGACGAGGAGGAGCCTCGTCTTATACTACCCCCGGACAGCTTGAGGATGGTCACTCCCACTTCTTTGGACCAGGTGCCACCTGGCAAGACCCTCGTTCCCCCTGAACTACGGAACGAGGTGCTATCGTGGGTCCATGCCTCCAAGGTTGGGGGTCACTTCGGGGTCAAAAGGACCAGAGACCTGGTGACCAGGCATTATTGGTGGCCGAGACTACCCCAGGACATACAGGAGTATGTGGGAGCCTGTATGTCGTGTGCTCGGAATAAGCCGTCCCGGCAGAGACCGGCAGGTCTTCTTCACCCACTGCCAGTGCCGGATCGTCCCTGGGAAGTGGTAGGGATGGACTTCCTGGGAGATCTGCCCAAGTCAGCAGGGCACAGGGTCGTATGGGTCATCACGGACCACTTCTCTAAAATGGTCCACTTGGTGCCTCTCCCACGACTCCCGACGTCACGTGCTCTCGCCACCTTGTTCATTCGGCATGTATTTAGGTTGCATGGCATGCCTGACAAGGTGGTGAGCGACCGGGGTCCCCAGTTCGCGTCTCGCTTCTGGAGAGAGCTCTGTAAGCTCCTGCAGATAGAGCTGAACATCTCCTCCGCATACCATCCCGAGACCAATGGACTAGTGGAGAGGACTAATCAGACCTTGGTAACTTACCTCCGCCATTTTATATCCGCGCACCACGACAACTGGGCTAACCTCCTTCCTTGGGCCGAATTTTCCATTAACAATTCGGTCCATGAATCCTCTGGCCAGACACCGTTCCTACTCAATAACGGACAACATCCCAGAATCCCGGTTCCGATGCCCATTACGTCACCCGATACTAGAGTGGAGGATTGGGCGACCAAGGCCCGGGAGATCTGGGATGACACCCAAGAGGCTCTTAAAAGGGCTAAAGACCGGATGGTGACAACGGCTGATGTTCGCCGCCGCCCTGCACCATCCTTCGCCCCTGGTGACCTAGTATGGCTGTCCTCTAAGAATGTTAACCTACGGGTACAGGCAGCCAAATTCGCCCCTAGGTATCTGGGTCCGTTTAAAGTACTACAGCAGGTAAACCCAGTGGCATATCGACTCCAGCTCCCTCCACGCTGGGCTATAGCCAACACCTTTCACGTGTCCCTCCTGAAACCCGTACAACTTAATAAATTCTCGGGGTCCCTGCCGGCTCAAACCGACTCCCCGTCCGACGACCCTGAGGTGGCAAAACTTGTGGAGACAAAAGTCATACAGAGCAAGAGGTACTACCTCGTGGAGTGGGCCGGCCGTGGTCCGGAGCATAGATCCTGGGAGTTGGAGGATCATATCCGCGCCCCGGGTTTGATAGCGGCCTTCGAGCACGGACAGGGGGGGGCCTAGACGGGGGGGTAATGTTACATCTCGTGGCTCTTCTGAGGCAAGGACTGAGGCAGTCTCCCATTCCTTGCCTGCCACGAGCACTCCTGCTCAGCAGCGCCGAAGGTCTGCCAGACTGCGCAATGTGCAGGAGATACCTTCTCAGAGAGGCAGCAGAAGGGTGACACCTAGTGGTTCTCCTGTTACAAGGAGTGAAGCGGTCTCCCATTCCTGGCCTGCCGCAGACTCTCCTGCTCAGCGGCCCCGAAGGTCTGCGAGGCTGCGCAATGTGCAGAGGTTTACTGCTCAGGGAAGCAGTGAGATTCCCGTTATCTCTGCACATTGTGAGACCGAGGATCCCGCCTCTATTTCCCAGAGGCAGGAGGGTGAGCATGTGCAATGCGTGGTGGGTCCTGATTCGCTCACTGACGTCACACGGCTTGATGACAAGGCTGGTGACGTGGTGAATCCTGACTGGCCAGGCTGGGACGTCGTGGACCCTGATTGGGTCAAGTCCGTCATCTCCGCCTCGCGCCCGCCCTCGGGTGGAGCTGCACCTCCTTAAAAGCTCCCCCTGCCATCATGGCGGCGCGCGACCGTCCTTCTATGTTTGGATGTCTGGCAGCGTGCTGCCACGCCACTGCTCAGGCATTACTGTCTCTTGTGGGCTTGGCCCTTGCTGCTCTGGCAGTACCTCGTTTGCAGGCCGTGTTCCTGCCTTGCTGCTCCGGCAGTATCCCCTTCAACAGGCCGTGTTCCTGTCCCAGGTGAGCTCCTCGAGTCTCCACCGGACTCACCTGGTTATTGAAAGCACACGTGCGTGGGCACCTCTGTGCTACCCTCGTGCCATATTCTCGTGACTTCCACTGGCACACGTGCGTGGGCACCTCTGTGCTTCCCCGTGCAACAGGTACACCGAGCCGTGAGATCCCTGCCATACAACCCTCACGGGTTAGGGCAGATCGGTGTACATAGATCGTCTGTGACATTCCAGACGATCGCTAGCAGCAACCCGCTCACTCTTCACCCACCATAGCGGCGGTCCCTTACACCGCACAGTGGACCTTGACCGGCGGAAGCTGTCCATTTCCCATCTTGGCACGCTTCCCCGGGTCCCCCTCGTAACGGGAACCCACTCACTCTAGTTAGCCGGGAAAGAAGTCTTTGCTGTCACCATGCAGAATGACGCCTTGTCATCAATGACATCACGCACATGCTCCATGTGGCTGCATGAGCACTTAGGGTCAGGATGGTACAAAACTATAGCCACCTGATGCCTCAAGCAATGGCCAGGTGGCGCTGCAGAGGTAACTGACCCCAATGTGGGAGTCAATGACGGGACTAGACCGATTTGCAGCACAACAGAACCCCGAACCCTAACACATGTAGAGTTTTGGATATGAGAAGAAAATATTTTAAACCAAAATAAGACCTTGAATTTTCAGACTCCACTGTGGCTAGTATGTACTTAAAAAATGTACTAATGTAAAAATAAAGTATTTAAAATCTAGAAATATAGAAACCATTAACACTTCTATATCAACATCTAAATAGTTTATCCTATACAGAACCCTTTACAGAACCAACCTAAACTAACAACAATGTTTTTTTATGCACAAGTGTCACAAGAGTGTTGCGTCTGCATGTTTCAACTTGTATTGCACTGGATTTACTTTCATTTGATGCTGAAAGAGTTAAGAACCTTTTCACTCCTGACTGAGATTACTCATAACCTTAAACCTCCACTTCCTCCTGAAAATTTCACATTTGCTAAAGTTTACACAAATCTACCAAAGGTCTTATTTTAATGGTTCGCTTAGAGGACCTGGAGAGAGTTAAGAATAATAAAGGATTGTATTCACATGTCCTAGTCTGGCTCTCAAGTCTGGCTCTCAGTTTTCCTGCAGCTGCAGCTCCCAGTCCATCACTTGCTTCCTTCTGCCTTTTTTTGTTGTTCACGCTGTCACCTCACACATGGTGTGATGCACATCATTGATATCAATGACATATATTTCACCCCATGTAGTGTCAAGTCAATACCAAAAGTTCCAAAGACCAGAAAAAAAACAAGCAAAAAACAGGCCAGGGTACTGTGTAGCAAGTATTGGTGGGAGATGGACCAAGGACATATTGTCACATCAGAGCGTATAGATGCTCAGCGTGTGGCACAATACAAAGGTAAAAATAGGAATGGTATAAAAGGAAGGCAATGGTGATCGGGAGAGGAGAAAGGTGACACCTCCTGCAACTCACTTGAGTCTGTACCCTAAGTTAGCTACCGTCCTTATACGGGACCTTCCCCTTGTCACCATCACGTACCTAGGTCCTAGCTTGCCCTGAACTTACCTTGGCTAGTGATAAGGCCAGTAAGACCACTAGTCTTGCCACTATAATAATACAACACAAGGCAAGGGAAACAGAGATAAGGGAAAAATGCACACAAGCAAAACACTCCAAGTTTCTTCAATACAGTAAAACACCACATCTGCAAAAGTCATGACACCTTCCAAACTGATCAGAATAAGAATGAGATTCTACAACTGGCATCTGATGGTAGGTCACGGGACTTTTCATAGCAAAGTGTAGTAGTCAGAGAGAGATTAAGGCTACAAACGCTAGCCTGATAGGAAGGAGTTCTTTAGCCCTACAGCACCAAAAGAAAGTAGATTCACTTAAATACAAGCTGCAGACCTGTGCATAATAAGGCATTGTGACCTTCTGCGCCAGAGGTCTACCCAAAGCAGGACACACCCATGACACATATAAGTATAATCGTTTATTATTTTGTAGTCATAGTGGAATTTTGTGCAACCTCATTGCAAAATAAAAGTCTTTTTAGGAAACTTTTAATTCAAACAAATAAACTTTGCCTGCCAATTTGAATGAATCTGCCCCAAACTATTATTGAGAGAGAAAGAGAGGGAGAGAGAGATTAACTCATCTGTAGAAACTTGAACTTCCCTCTGGCTTCTACCACTGTATTTACTTTGTTATCACAGCAGGACCATGTTATTGTCATGTTACTGTGACATATCATTGGTTTTGCTCCTCTTGAAGTTGAGTTTTCCATGAATAACAACAAACTCTACGCAATATGCTATAGTTTTGCTGCCATTTACAAAGAAACACACAAAAAAACAAATTGGTTCTATGGAAATCTCAATAAATTCAGGGGGTTTTGCCATGATTTTACAAAAGTAACAAAACTCCAAATTGAAAAAATATGGCTATCCCACCTGAGCAGAACATGGAACTGGTGCTGCTGCAGTTGCCTACTATTACTCTGGTTCATGGGCTATGCTCTTTTTTTTTTTCTTTTTTAATCTATTACATTTTCTTGCAAATGTTTCATTGAGTGAAAGAGCTATGTTTTTCAACTGCTTCTATTTTTCTATCTATTTAGACATCAATTTAAAACATGCAAAAGATCAGACAAGAGTTAAAAACCATGTAAAATTAGCTTTTTTAGCTCATAATATAGAAAAGTAGAAAACGCACTATGTAACAGCACAGCCAAGAGCTAGTCTCTCTAGAATTCAGCTATTACTAGGCATTAATAATTAACGGCAAGTTCTATATTAGATTTGTAAAGGGTATTAAATTCAGAGCAGCCTTAAAGGCTCTTCTGGGTGCCAAAGATTTGTACGGTTTTTCCACAACCATTTTTTTTCTTGTTTTAATCTTCAGTATGATGTAGAAAAGTTTTAGTTTAAGGATTTTTATTTATTAAGAAGACAAGTTTTAATTGATTAGATTTGTAGTTGAACTTCATGGACCAGAAATCTAAAAAGGCTTCAGTGGGTTTAAATATTAATTACAGCATACATAGGAAAAAGTAATAGATTTCATAGGACATAGTTGCATTTGCACCAAGGTAAACACAGAACAATTTATTTTTAAATGAAATTGGGACCTTGAATTTAAATATTTTATAGAGAAGTAACATTAAAAGTCACTCACGCATTTAAGTGCAGATCTTACACATTTCTGCACTAAAAACGGTGTTAAGAACGCTGCCTGTTTGGTACCATTAAAAGTTATAGTCATCGATCAATTTGTCATTTACATCCTATATCCAGATATTGATAGATAATTCAAAAACTTGTATGTTAAAAGAATTAATCTATGTATCACTAACAACATGTAAAGGGAATCTATCAGTAGGGTCAAACCTACAATGTTCAGCTGGGCATGTAGGTCATAGATAGCTGAATAGCCTCCCTAAAGAAGTGATACAATCTATACGTCAAACGCACGTCGGAGGGGTCTCTGTGGTTGCACTCTGCTTGAGGTCACTATCCTGATGGGTGAGTTATTGAGTGAGCACTTAGATTGATTTTTTTTATCTAGGTATTAACATTTACACTCTATAATCTTGTATAATGCTCTGTGCTCGCACAAAATAAGGGGTGATTTTTGTCATTGTCTCTCCCCTCTGGACCCTCTTTTTATATATATTTTTGCAGCCTTCCCATCACTGATTGGGGTTAAAAGTCTCATCCCTGCATCTCTTTCCTATTTTACCCCTTTTTTTCTGTTATCACTTCTTAATGGATATTTGTGATATTGATCATGTGCAGTTTTCAATAAAATTTTGTTAAATTTGAAACCAGAAACTCCAATTACCTTTTGTATTTTTGATCTTGTTGGCAATGAAGTAGTTTAATATGGTGTAAGCATCACTATGTGGTTCAAGGACATGTTTGTGATATTATTCGCTGCCCACCATGCAGTCTTCAGTGCCTCTTTATGCCGTCATAGTTCTGGCCTGTTCACTTCTGGTCAAGACTTTCAGTTGTGAAGAGACCTCAGAGGTCACTAAATATCGCACATTTGTGACATCAAGACAAGTGATGTGCAGTGACCTCTGAGGCCTGGTTGTGGCCAGGAGCTGTGGCATAGACCAAACAAACTAGAAAATCGAGAAAAAGGACACAGCTCTGAGGACTGAGAAACAGACAGAGTACAGTAGAGGGCTTGGACAGGTAAGAGTTAAGATAAGTATAAGTTTTATTATTTCTACGTCTTTCATTTTTTTTGCTGTGGGAAAACATATAATAAGGGACATTCAATTCAAGGAGAATAACTTTACTGCAAATTGATTTGCTGGGGAAATTGGTGCAATTTGGCGAATTCACATGTTGTCATTTCTGTTCATCTGTACAATTGAACAATTCCAAGGGGGAGATGTGTTTCCTTAAGTAGTAGATAACAGCCAAGCTGTAAATATAAAAAAATTAGAGAGTTTTTGGAAATTTGCGGCATTTTGGAGATGGAAAAAGGTGCTAAAAGAAGAATTTACATATTATTAATAGTTGTATTTTTCAAACTTTTTCCCTATATAAGGCTATTGCTCCTGAAAGCTCTACTATTTCAGGCAATTTGTATCACATAGGAGACATATTTTAGTATTTAATTTAAAGTATTTGTCACAATTTATTTTTCAAACATCTCGATATTTTCTTTCATTTTTTTACTTTTGCTTATAAATTGGAACATTTGTTTTGGTACTGATATTAGGTGTTGAGTCTGTGTGATGGTGATATTGGGGCTGTTTCCTGATGCCCATATGAAAGATTGCTAGTTTAATGGGTCTAAGTTTACGATTAGTAGGTTTTTTTTCATAAATAAGAGTTATGGTTCTTCATTGCTTTTTGTAATAGTAATTGCTTATACCAAGACACTATCCTTATATTAATTAGTAGAGTTCATATTCATAACCTCTTGTTATATTGACATGAAACTGAGACTAAGGAGAGAGAGAAGCTTTTCGCAGAGAAGGGAACCTGCAACGACTAGTGTCTAATGGCAATGTGTTTGTTGATAGTTGCTTTGTATTGGAGAGATTCCAGATTTGATTTTGTAATCTAATATATAAAGCTAAATGTGTGTGTGTGTGTATGTCCGGGATTGGCATCTGCACCGTCGCAGCTACAGCACAAAATTTTGCACACTCACACTTCTGGACCCCGAGAGCGTCATAGGCTATGTTTCGAGGAGAAATTTTAACCCCGCTCTTTACAGTTATTCGCCAAAAAACCTGCCTCTATTAAAGCGAATGGAGCTGGGAGCCACAGTGCAGCCAGAACTTCAGAAGAATGCGCAGCCACGCCCTTATATGGAATGTTGGTGTGTCACAATGCAGCCAGGGAAAGGGACAGACATAGACAGGGTAAGAGACAGACACAAAGAGACAGACAAAGAGACAGACTGACAGGGAAAGAGACAGACAGGGAAAGAAAGGGAAAGAGAGAGACAGGTTAAGAGACAGACACAGACAGGTAAAGAGACAGACACAGGGAAACAGACAGACAGGGAAAGAGAGGGAAAGAGACAGACAGGGAAAGAGACAGACAGGGAAAGTGACAGAGATAGATAGACAGACAAGGAAAGAGATACATAGACAGACAGACAGGGAAAGAGATTGAGACAGACGGAGAAAGAGACAGACAGTCAGAGACAGACAGAGAAAGAGACAGACAGACAAAGATAGAGAGACAGAGAGATATATACAGAGGGGGAGACAGACAGAGAATTGGAGAGAAACAGAGAGACAGTTACTATCCCGGGCGTTAATATATTCTATTTATACATTCTATCCCGGGAATGTTAATACATTCTATTTTGTTAACAGCAGTTATTAACCCGGGCGAAGCCGGGTAGTACAGCTAGTTAATAATATTAGCATCTCTAATTTGTAATGAAGGCTATGAGATACCATGTAATAAGGTTTAGAATAAATTGTCTAAGAAAGGCACAAGATTAAAGAGGAGTGGATTGAGCTCAACTGCAAGTTGCTGGCATAGGTCCACTGTGTCTTATCAAGACCAATGTAAGCACAGCCGTCTACCAGGAAATTTTAGAGCACTTCATGCTTCCCTCTGCTGACAAGCTTTTTGGAGATTAAAATTTCATTTTCCAGGATGACTTGGCACCTTTGTACACTGCAAAAGTACCAATACGTGGTTTAATAACCACAGTGTCACTGTGCTTGATTGGCTAGCAAACTCGCCTGACCTAAACCCCATAAAGAAACTATGGGGTACTGTCAAGAGGAAGATGAAAGACACCAAACTCAACAATGCAGATGAGCTGAAGGCTGCTATCAAAGCAACCTGGGCTTCCATAACACCTCAGCAGTGGCACAGGCTGATCGCCACCATGCCACGCTGCATTGATGCAGTAATTCATGCAAAAGGAGCCCTGACCAAATATTGTGTGCATTTACTGTACAGACTTTTCAGTAGGCGCCAACATTTCTGAGTTTAAAATAATTTTTTCAGTTGGTCTTATATACTATTCTAATTTTCTGAGATAATGACTTTTGGGTTTTCATGATCATCAACATTAACAGAAATAAACACTTGAAATACATCACTCTGTTTGTAATGACTCTATATAATATATGCATTTTCCTTTTTGTATTGAATTACTGAAATAAATTAACTTTTTGAGGATATTCTAATTTATTGAGATGCACTTGTAGGTTAGGGACCTACTCAGATACAATCCCTGTGTGTTGTTTGGCATATAGTTGGTCAATGTATCTTGTACATATATTTTTATCTATTTTTACTGTGATGTATACTTTATTTCTTCCAGTATATCAGATCTACTTATGCATTCATTTTATATTTGGACATTTTTTTCCAATTTTATTTTATGTTTCTCTATGCATAATATAAATTATCCAAGAATATTTGATTACTTTTATTATCATTTGATTATATCCACAAAACACTTGTGCTTAATATCCAACTATGAAGGTTAACAATCCGAGAAATAAATATTTATATCTGCTTTTTATGGTCAGCAAGTTAAATGATTAAAAGAGGTTAACATGAAAAAACAGGTGAGATAAATTAAAGAGCAATATCTTGAATCCTTCCATTTTCCCTTTCCCCACTGGGCATTCTTACACTTTATTTATGGCTGATGATCCATCTGTCAATTTCCAAGTAAAGCAAAACATGAGTACACCTGTCACTGCGTCTGCAAGGTAGAAAGAGAAACAGATGTTGAACAATGCACCAGTGGAGCTGAAATTTATCATAAATGAAGCATAAATCTGCTAATCAACATGAAAACAAAGAACCACAACTATGACTTTGTTTTAACTTTTCTCTTGCTGATAGCAAAAAAGCTGACAACAAACAACACTTTAATTTCTATTTTACTTTCAAATAATGGTTCTACTTAAATGGAAAGCTCAAGTGGGGTTTATCTGCAAGGCAATATGCTTTTACTGAGAAAGTAATAAAATTACAAAAAGAAGAACATGATTTAAAAAATGTGCACTTACCTGCAGGGCCATAAACTACAACCATATGGGGTGCATTAAAGGGAATCTGTCACCAGATTTTTGCTATGTAAGCTGAAGACAGCATGCTGCAAGGGTTAAAACATAGACTCCCTGATGAAGCAAGAGTTCACATCCCTGTGAAACGTACGTTGGAGTCTTCTGTTGGGGTAAACCTCCTCCTCACCATTCTGACCTGTCTGCATATTCTCTTTCTGGCATTTTATGCTTATTTACTGGTAGGTGAGAGTTTCCTTTATATGCACTTTGTTACCTATATGGTTTCTCCTGTTCTATTTAAGTATTGAGCTACCTCAGCCCAGCTCTCCTGGTGTAACAATTCAAAGTATCAGTTAAAATTACTTTTATGACATTATTTATTAATCTAAGATACTCACATGAATTGTTTCTTCCAGCCTATTGGAATTTTACCTATACGGTTTCCCCTGTGCCATTTAAACATTAAGCTACCTCAGCTTATCTCTTCTGGTGTAACAATTTTAATTATCAGTTACAATCATTATGATATTATTGATCAATCTAAGACACTCTTATGAATTGTTCCTCCCAGCCTATTGGAATATTCAGGGACATATCCAATTGATTTGAGCCTATTTCCCTCTCTATACCGGTTAAGGTTGCCTTCTTACTGATGGTTTTTGCCTTATTTCCATATACATTGTATCATGTAGATAATGCATAGTATGATGTACCATTAGTATCTTTTCAATGTGTACTTGGGTTTTGTTTTTACAAACACCCTTTTATAGTGCTATTACTATATGCATGACAGGTCATAATTTGCCTTTTAACATTCCTTCCTCACTTTGTGCCCTGTTTTTGCAATTGTTGTTGTTCTGATCTGACTTTTTACATGTCTAAATATTTATTATTAATAAACACAATTGAAGCATTATTACTCATTGTTTCTCTTGTTTTTGATTTGCTATTCGAGTAGCTCTGCATGCTGGGAGAGATCCTTCCTCTAGGACCCTCCTGGTTGTTTTCTTCTGTATATGGACTTTCTGTGTCTAAGCATTAAAGTATAGAATTCAGGGATGCCTGTCATGTCAAGGTCCCATCTGTTGTTTATGTGCTATGTTTGTTTAAGTAGCAGGACATCTCATTGCTCAGAGTACAATGTCACATACATCCGTTCCGGCACACCCCCTCCTCTGATTGGGACCTCACTGTCAATGTTTAATCTGTACAGGTTCCCAGGACCTGTGGAAGCGCAGTAGCGCACAATGGCCGTTGTCCTCCCGAGTACCAGCATCTGGTCTCGGACCTGCTCACCTTTTATGCATTTATAATATAGTAAGGACTTTTATACAACAGCATGTGCCACAATCCTCCCTTCTCTTATATTGACTGTTTAATCTCTATTGAGAGCCTGGTGTGGATGGGGGCAGCTCTCTGGGCTCTGCTACATGGCTAAATATAAAAACTGATTGTGTCAGAATGGCTGCACCCAGTAATTTAAGTGATACATCATTGGATTCAGGATCTCTTTGCCTTCACCATGTTGCTCTCAAATAAGGTTCCAAAAACCACCTTCCGCAGATTCCATTATCATATTTTAATTCTCCCATACAGCTATTGTATTTTTCATGTCAGTATTCATACAGCAGTTTCTGCTTTACATTTATTCCCCTTGCACTGTCACTGGTGTGCAGCCCTTCTCTCTCTCTCTACAGTATATTCATACATATACAGTATATATATATATATATATATATATATATATATATATTTATATGTGTATATATATATATATATATTTATATATATATATATATATATATATATATATACATATATCAGTGGTACCTCGCTTAACGAGTAACCCACTTAACGAGAATTTTGCTTAACAAGCAAAGCTTTCTGTAAATTTGTAACCCGCTTTTCGAGAAAGCTTTGCTGTACGAGTGAAATCCACACTTCCGGTTCCATACATCCACCGAACTCTGACCTGCACTTGCAGTCCACATAAACACATGCACGCACGCACGTACACACATACAGTATTATGCTCACCTTACCTTACGTTCCACCGCCGGCCTCATGATTCTTGTAGTTCCCGGGTACATCGCGATGTCCTCGTGACGAACTACAAGACCCAGGAGGCCTGCGATGGAACGGAAGGTAAGGTGAGCATATAATATAATATAGTGTACCTTTCGTTTCATCGCTCGCCTCCTGGGTCCTGTAGTTCGCCGCTGTGCTCCAGTCCACGCTGTGTATCGGCATCCTTAGCAACGAGGGAGGAACTTCCTGTCGCCGCTACTGAAAGGCAGCGCGCGGGCCAATAAGAGGCAAGCGGCTCTGCCTTTGATGTCAGTGCTCTGGCCGGGAACTTCCTGCCTCTTTGTTATGGTAATGCGTTACACAGCCCGGCCCCGTACCAGAGAACAGCAAGTCCCAGGAGACCGGCGATGGAACGGAAGGTAAGGTGAGAATATAATATGTGCGTGTGCATGCGTGCATGTGTGTGTTTGTGTGTGTTTGTGTGTGTTTGTACGTGTTTGCGTGCGTTTGCACATGTGTGGAATGACAGAATAGGGGACCGGGATGGGAAATTTAACACATTGTGGAACAAATCGTTTGCATTGCAATGATTTCCTATGGGAAATCTTGCTTTGCCTAATGAGTAATTTTGTTAACAAGCACAGTTCCAGAACGGATTGTTCTCATTAAGCAAGGTTCCACTGTATGTGTATATATATATATATATATATATATATATATATATACCGTATATGTGATAATAAAGTGTTCTTTCCATCTTATTTTTTTTAATTTTTACATTTTTTCAGCTATTTTCACCAGAAACAAATAAAAACCATTAGAAGAGAGAGAATTTAAATTTTAAACATGGAAATTACTTTCATGGAAACCAATAGTCATTACATTATTAACTTGCATTTTTATTACTACTATTACAGGCATCATGTGGCACGCATGGACAAATGCTCACTTCATGTCCCAGGGGAAAAAAATCTGGAAATATGTGCCCCATATTGTCTCAGTATGCCTTCTTTCTGCCTGCAGACTTGCAGCTGAAAAATAAAGCCATTTATTGCCATGAAATGTGAAATCCTGACATTTATGAAAGTGAACCAACAATGAGTTACCCAGAATTGAATTCATCTGCTCAAGATTTACAGTCACATTAAAAGTGAATGCAATCTCCAACCGTTACTATCCAGCAAAAATGATCTGCTAGGGACATGAGTCTACTCAGCGTACACATATGAAATAAAAAGAAAGATAATTGGGATTATTAACACCAGTAAAGCAAATGTGCAATATGAAAATGTCAATACAATACTAATGAGGTGTAAATGCAATAAATCTTATTGTATCAATCTCGTTCTTTATAAAGGTGCACTCATAGTACTGTTAAGTATATTGACTACTAGCCTGAATTGTGAATGCTATTATTTTACCAAAACACTGTGTGAAGCCCCCGCAGGTGTTGTGTCGGTGTCGGTGCGTTACCTTCAGGGACTCCACGTTGCTGGATCTCCGTCACTGGTAGGAAATCTTCTGTTTTGATCGTGACGCCACTCTCAGTATTGCGGTCAGTGGGGGACCGCCACTGCAGGTTGAGGGTCGCCTGGGGCTGATGGTGTGTGCAGTTAGATGTAGTAGCCTCCTGAGAGTGAGGCAAGCCCCAGGGCCCTGTGTAGGTTTGTAGTACCACAAGTCGCAGAATGACCACACAGGCAGGATGTCTTTCAGGGTTTTTACTCACTTCAGGTGGCAGGGTGAGTAACCCGGGCGTAGCTGAGATGAACCAGGTGGGAACCAGGTATCCTTCAGGCTGACTTTATGAGGGTGACTACTGACTCGCCTTCCTTAGCCCTTGGTGGTTTGGGGTGACCCCGACTTTGAGTCCCTATGGGGGTCACCCAGGGAAGATGCTGCAGCCTCTCTCCCCTTGTTGTTTGCCGTGTGCTTGTTCCCCGGACCAGGCCACTCCAGCTTCTTGCCTCCTGTGACCTATGGGCCCTCACTGCGGTTACGTGGCTGCGGCTTTTGTGGTGTTGTGGTGTGGGCTTTAAGAGCCCCACACCGGCAGGTTTAGCAGGGAAAGGTGAATCTATCCTCGCTTCGGGATCTGCCGCCCGGTTGGGCCTGGTGCTCTCTAGCAGTCTCCTTACTTCCCACTCCGTTGCACTCT
Source organism: Anomaloglossus baeobatrachus (assembly GCF_048569485.1). Lineage (NCBI taxonomy): Eukaryota > Metazoa > Chordata > Amphibia > Anura > Aromobatidae > Anomaloglossus > Anomaloglossus baeobatrachus. The sequence goes on along the minus strand of NC_134354.1, from coordinate 244,301,556 downwards.
CTAGCTGAAGCTGGCTTTCAGGCAGCACTCCTAGTTGACCGTTCTCCCCCGTCTGTAGCCACTGCGCGGACGCTGTCAGATTGCACAGCTCCAGGGATCTGCTCCTCACTTGAGCTCCCTGGACTCTACACTGAACTGGCTCACTGCTCCTCCTCTCCTGTTCTTGCCTACGCCACCTAGCAACCAGACTCTCCACCACACCCCTTGAGAGGAGATGGAGGCTCTACCCCCTCCACTATTCCAGTGAAGGTGAAGGCTTGCCCCCTCCTGGGATCCCCAGGGGTCCTCTCATGGGTACATGTGTGAGACCTGATCACTATGCGCCTGTGTTCCACACCCCGGTCAGCCTTCTGGATGGCGCCATATACGAAAGTATGGGGTTTTGGATTAATTAACACATGTGTGCCGGTCCTATATAAGAACGCTCCCTGCTTGCCTCCACATCACTCCCTGAGGAAGCGGTGTGAAACACGTGTTGGAGTGGCTGGCAGGGGAGCAGTTTTTGTACTACTGACATGACAGCAGGTCTGGTATTGTTATGAGCCAAGTACTTTGATGGGCAGCGATTTAAAGTAGACCATTGCTATTATTATATGGGGATAATGTTAGCTGCTTGATCAATGTTCTTGTTGTGTAATTTATAGCTGTTATATGACCTGCTGGGACTTAGGTTATTTAATACATATGGCTCCCATTGTGGGTGTAGTACATGCTCCCCTTTGCCTTGATTTTTAATTATTGTCTGTGTTTATGTTTTTTAATACCATCAATAAAAAAACGTTTTATCGATTTATAAGTTTTATTGGGATAATTTGGTTTGATTAGCTGTTGGTTTATCCCAGTTGAATTCTGAATATCTGTGATTTATGGTCAACTCTTCTAATTTTGGGTTTATGTATTGTTGTAGAAGGACCAAGTCGAATAATGGATTTTAAAAGTAGAGACAGCAATTGGTTGTTACAAGTGACAAAAGTTTTTGGTGATGGTGGTAATACGGCACCTGTGGAGGTTGTTACCACTGGCTTGATGGATCAGAGGCTATTAAAGGATTTACTGTTCCGCCGAATGAAAACTTGGTGGAATAAAACGTCCTTGGAGCAATATTTATTAAAACAAATGGTTCCAAGAGGACTGAGGATCCAGGTACATCCAGCTTTTCCCATTGAGGATAATGGTTTATTGGATAGATGGGAAGAAGCTTGTACAAATTGCTCCAAAAAATTTATAGAAATTTTGATTGAACATGATATGAAGTCATTGCAGAATACAGAGGAACAGATTAAACAAGTTCAACTTAGATTGCAGCAGAATTTAAGTACCGAAAACAGATCAAAATTTGAACAAGAAATTGAAACCCTATTTCCTAAGTGGGAGGCGGATATTCAACAACTTAAAATGGATAAATTTAAACGAGATATGGGAGATTACCAAACAAACCAGGTCTTTAAGTGGAGAATGAGGAAATTGAAAACCAGGTCCCATTCTATGTCATCTTTATCCAGCATCAACTCAGGCACTTCTAATGAGGATATACCAACTACCTCATATGGTATGATGACGAGACAAAATACACAGAAAAGTGCCATGAAGAGAAAACAGGATTACAATGGAGATGCTGGGTCTACTGAGAATAAGGTCCTAAAGGTAATCAATTTATCTGATATTCCCCTTACAGAGGCTCAGGAGTCCGTATTATCCTTTGGGCTAAAATTTTGTCCATCTGCAAATTTTGATTGTTTCAATGCAATCAAAGATACATTTTTGTTTGCACGTAAACTCCTCCTTAAGAAACATTTTTCTAAACAACCTCCATATTCTCCCTTTTCTACAGAGGAGGAATTGGAAGCGGTACGGATATTAGAGGAGCTTCTTCAGGAACAGACCAATGGAGATTTTGGTAAGTTTCCAGACTTTATTAAGAAAAAAGGAAAGATGTTTCCTCTCCTGTCAGGTAGTTCAGCTGTGGAAATGTTCACTATGATGGTTTGTGAGGAGTTTTACAAAATGCCTAGTCATAAGATGTATGACAATTTGACTGGTGCCCAAAGGAAAGCCCTGAATGAATTGTCAAAGATGGAAGGTGTGATCTTTAAACCCTCAGATAAGGGGGGCAATATTGTTGTATGGCCTGCCCAGAAATATGAAAAGGAGGCGTATCGCCAATTGAGAGATAATAATTGTTATGCTAAATTGGAAAATAATCCAACCAAAAGGTTCCAGGAGGAATTGTTTGGAATTTTGGATTTGGGTTATCAGAATGGCGTTATTCCAAAGAAGATATGGGAGGGATTGAAAGTTCCTGAACCCACTGTGGCCACAATATATTTCCTCCCTAAGGTTCATAAGGACATATCAAATCCCCCGGGTAGACCCATCGTATCGGGGAATGGGGCCCTTATTGAACCAGTCTGCAAATTTTTAGATTACTATTTGAGACCATGTGTAAGTGATCTACCATCATATATTAGGGACTCGACAGAAGTTTTACAGCGGTTGGACAGTGTCATCTTGGAACCAGACATGTTTATTGTGACATGTGATGTCGAGTCCCTATATACATCTATAAAACATGAAGATGGGTTGCTTGCTGCTAAATATTATCTTTCCATGCGTGGACTCAATAGGGACTTGTTGGATCTTTTGATGGTATTGATGGAATTTGCACTAACCCATAATTTCTTCTTATTCAAGAATCAGTATTATTTGCAGAGGAGGGGCGTGGCCATGGGGGCGGCTTTCGCCCCTTCCTATGCAAATTTATTTTTAGGGTTATGGGAAAAAGATTGCATACCCATCAATGAGGCATCTATGGGTGGGTCTATTATATCTTGGATGAGATTCATCGACGATATCCTTTTTATATGGCAAGGATCAAGAACGGCCTTGGATGCGTTTTTGCGTACTTTAAATGCAAATAATAATAATATCCGCTTAACCCATAGGATCGAACAGAAGACTACTGATTTCCTTGACCTGAAAATATCTGTGGATGAGGATGGTACTTTGCATACGACAATATTCCGTAAAGAAACCAGCATTAATGCTTATTTACATGCAAGATCTGCACATCCAGCTCATGTAATAAAAGGAATACCTACTGGACAGTTCATTCGGGCACGTCGTATTTGTGATAAAGATGAAGAATTTGAAAAGGAGGCAGTGGAGCTCCAGAAGAGGTTTGTACAGCGAGGGTACAAACAAGATTGTATTCAAAAAGGATACAATCGGGCTAGGGGTAGTAAGAGGAGTGACTTACTGATCGCAAAGAAAAAGACTAATGATCAGGAAGTTGTTCGCCTTATTACCAACTACCATGGTAGATGGAACGATATGATAAAAATTTTTCAAAAATATTGGCCAATACTACAACAGGATCAGGATATCAGGAAGTTCATATCTGATGTTCCTATTGTTACAGCCAGAAGAAGTAAGACCATTGGAGACTCTATTGTACGAAGTCATTATGTTCCTCCTAAGCCTGGTTTTCTTTTTCAGTCCTCAGGTCCGAAATGGGGATCATGGACGTGTGGGGGCTGTTCTGTGTGTCCTGTTATTTTGAAGACCAAAACCTTCTGGAACTCCGCGGGAACACGGGAATTTGAAGTTGTTCATCATATAAATTGCAAAACAGAGGCGGTAATATACCTTGCGACGTGCCCCTGTGGACTTTCGTATGTGGGTATGACTTCAAGAGAGTTAAGAGTCCGTATTCAAGAGCATATACGGGATATCAAGTCTGCATATGAGGTCAGACCTGATGATTTTGAGGCCATCAAGAAACTGAAGCCATTGGCAAGGCATTTTCGTGACAAACATCCCAGTTCATGGAAGGGATTAAAGGTCCAAGGAATTGATCGGATCCATATGGGTTTAAGAGGTGGAGATTTGAAAACCCGCTTGCTGCAAAAAGAATGCCGATGGATTACTATTCTAAGAACAATCGTACCTTTTGGACTTAACGAACAATGGGGCTTTGGTAGCTTTCTGTGATCTGTATACTCTGTAATCTGCATTGACCTAATGGAGCATAGTCTTTAGTATTGTACAGTGGTAAATGAATTGACGTAAATTGATTTAAATAATATAGGGGGTAAGCTTTCTTGTTTAATAAAGTTGGTTTGGCGTCAGATGGGTTTGGATATGGGCTTTTGCGATTCTGGAAGGGCTATTGTATTGTTAGGTTTAATTCAATAGTGTAGGTTGTTTGTGATGTGGTTGAATGTATATTCAATTTCAACCCAACAGTGTAGTAAGTGTCTGTGGTGCGGTTGAGTATAGTATTTAATGGTATGGTTATGGGTCTGTATCAAATGAGATTTTCTATATTGCATAATTTTATTGTATTCAATTTTTAATAAATAATTTTTCACTCTCACCTTTTTTTCGGATTTATACTAATTATTTTTCACTTTTTCACTTTTAACCCCTTTTTTCACTATTTTTATGGATATATTTATTTTTTATCCTCGTATTTTCACTTATATATGGTATATTTATTACATATTTTGTCATCATTTTTTATCACTTTCACTTGCTCACATACATTTATAATTATCACTGGTTACATATATATTGTATATTTATGCACTTATTTATTTATATTTATTTTTACTTGGTCACTTTCACGTGCACTCTTATTTTTATATTGAGATATTAATAAAGTTTTTATATTTATATATATATATATAGATTTTATATATATATATTTTTTAACTCATTATGTATGTTTATACATGCATCTTGGATGACTGTGTGGATATAAGGTTTATGATTGTTGAGTGATTGCTATGGTTGATGGATGGGTTATGTAGTGCCCTTTGTATGCTATTTGCCCGGTGTTTAAGTTATTCTGTCTGACGCTTTTGGTTTCCATGGGATGCATCCTCCCCCCTTCCGTATTATATGGTTGGTTGAAGAGGTGCGTCCCTGGATATTCTGTTAGGGCGGGTTCACAATGCGGTCATGTGACCTGGCTACAAAACACATGATTCTCCCCATGCTGTGCGCCGCCTGCCTGCATCCCGACGGTTGCTAGGGGACGCGTCTCCCTCGCCCGCGTCATCGCATGCCAGTGCGCGTGCGTGTGACGTGGCCGACGGTGACGCGCTCCTGAACTTCCGGTGGGCGTTGATATGGTGGCGCCATATACGAAAGTATGGGGTTTTGGATTAATTAACACATGTGTGCCGGTCCTATATAAGAACGCTCCCTGCTTGCCTCCACATCACTCCCTGAGGAAGCGGTGTGAAACACGTGTTGGAGTGGCTGGCAGGGGAGCAGTTTTTGTACTACTGACATGACAGCAGGTCTGGTATTGTTATGAGCCAAGTACTTTGATGGGCAGCGATTTAAAGTAGACCATTGCTATTATTATATGGGGATAATGTTAGCTGCTTGATCAATGTTCTTGTTGTGTAATTTATAGCTGTTATATGACCTGCTGGGACTTAGGTTATTTAATACATATGGCTCCCATTGTGGGTGTAGTACATGCTCCCCTTTGCCTTGATTTTTAATTATTGTCTGTGTTTATGTTTTTTAATACCATCAATAAAAAAACGTTTTATCGATTTATAAGTTTTATTGGAATAATTTGGTTTGATCAGCCTTCTGGATTACCTGTGTTGTACTGTCCCCAGCATGGGTGCAGTACTCAGTGGTGCCTGACCAGGTCAGGGGCGCCACATTCCCCCTTAGTTATCACCAGCACGTCCTCGGGCTGCAAGACAACATTTTAAAATGCATAAAACATTAAAACATGTAAAACATTTTTAAAACCACCAGGTATCAGACATCACCACCCTCCACCCACAAGTCCGTTAACCCACCCAAAACCCTCTCAGGAGGCAGGTCACCGGTCCTGTTGGTAACCAGGTCTGGGCCATCTACTTCCCCAGACCTTTCCTCCAATCTTCCTCTCCCGTTGGCCGCGACTTCAGCCACTTCTGGCAGGATGTAGAGGCGGCTTTCATGGGCTGGTGGTTTCAGGGTATACCTGGCCTGGTGGATCCGCGCCCTCAGCCTCTTCTGGCAGGATGCAGAGGCGGCCTCCACAGTTGGTGCTGACCAGGTACCCTCTTTGTGGTGGTGAGCCAAGGCCCCATAAACAGGCGTGCTCTCTGGTCGCAGGTGAGCCAAGGCCCTATATACGGACGGGCCCCTCCTGGTTGCAGACGAGTCAAGCCCCTAAACAGGCTGGCCCTGGTGGTGGTGCCACTGGTGTAACTATTTACACTGCGAGAGTTTGTGGCTATAGCAAGTTCATAGCCTTAAAGTTTATTTCTCACAATAGTTTTTGTGGGCACATGCTTAAACAATAACGTTGCAAACTTTTCAACTTGTCAAACTGGTCAAACTTTCGGTACTTCTTTCTTTACTTTACTCCTCTTTACCAGGGCTTTGGCCTATTGGGCTACGGCACCTGCTGCTTTCTTGCTCCTTGTCATCCTCTGAGGTAGTTTCATCTGTAGGCTCTTTGTCTTTCCTTTCTTGATCTTCATCTGTTTCCTTTTCTGCATCTGTTTCTTTATCTCTGTCTTGTCTTTCTTCTTTGGGACATGGTGCTACGTCTAAGGCATAGTAGCCCCTTTCTCCTTGATGCAAGGTGAACTGTACTACGTCTCCAATTTTCAAATTTCTGCCTGAATGTCCTCTGGGCAGGTGGGCTTGAACATCTCTCCGATTCACAAATATGCCCTCTTTTATTCCTCTTACTACAATAAAGCCGTATCCGCTTTTCAAATTGAAGTCCTCTACAACTCCTCTGTAAAGGGGTCCTCTGACCTGGACTCTAGACCTTCTCAGTAATCTTTTCTCCTGCAGGTCTCTGGCTGTGACCTCTCTCTGCTCTGGAGACTGTGGTGTTGGAGGATACTTTGCTCTGCTGCGCCGTGTCTTGCGGGCTGGGTTCATGCCTGCGGGCTCCCAGGTGAGGTCTTTGGGCTGATCTTCGTCTGCAGACGGTGTCAAATCCTCTTCATCCCAGCGGGAATAGGGCAACATCTCCGGTTCTGAGTATAAATCCACTGCGGGTGGCTCCGGAGTCAGCTCCTCAGCTTCCTGGCCTCCTCTCCCCCTTAGTTCTTCGCTGCACTCTGGTTGTGGCAGTGCTGGGGATGGGCTTTCTTCAGCTGGTCTGGGCGGTGGACTCTCTGGCGCGGCTGCAGGGGTTGCCTGAATCTCCTTGGGGGTATGCGGAGGGAGCAGATACCGATCCACTATCTCCTGTGGGAACTGGGCCTCTAGGTCAGCCTTCAGCTTCCAGTATTCAGGGTCCTCTCCTATCAGGGTCTTCCTAGCAGGGACCTCTCTGGACTGGGGAGCGGTGTCTGCTCTGGCCTTGCAGGCCGGGGAAAATAGTGATGCAATCTCTTGGCGGGCCGCGCCCTGTATGGCGGCGGCCTGGTCTTGGCGGGCCGCGCCTGGCATGGCGGCGGCCTGGTCTTGGCGGGCCGCGCCTGGCATGGCGGCGGCCTGGTCTTGGCGGGCCGCGCCTGGCATGGCGGCGGCCTGGTCTTGGCGGGCCGCGCCTGGCATGGCGGCGGCCTGGTCTTGGCGGGCCGCGCCCTGGCTGGCGGCGGCCTGGATCAGTGTCGCTGTTGCAGGGGGCTCTGTGCAGGCTGGGCTGGACGTCGCTGCAGCGATCGGAGCTTGGCGGGCCGCACCCGGCGGGGCTGCGGCCTGGTTCAGCATCTCACTTGCGGCGCGGACGAGCGTCGCTGCTGCGGTGGGGTCTTGGCGGACTGGGCTCAGCAGGGTGGCAGCCTGGGTCAGCGTCACACCTGCGGCACGGATCAGTATCGCAGTGGTAGTCGGACCTTTGCGGGCCAGGCGGGGCATGGCTGCGGCGGCCTGGATTTGGCGGGCCGCATCTAGCGTGGCTGCGGCCTGGTTCAGTGGCGCCGCGCCGGGCGCCTCTTCCGGGACCGCGGGCGTGGCAGCAGGGGTCGGGGCACTTGCGCTGGCCGGGGCATCACTCGACTCACCCATCTGTGGCAGCATCGGGGTCTGCGTCGTCGCCGCTCGGTCTGACATGCGTCGCGCGGCTCCCTCCTCGTAGGTCCGCACCGCCGCAGCCATCTCCAGGAGCTCCGTGCGTTCTTCCCTAAGCTGTCGCACAATCCCGGCCTCCAGTCGGTCGCAGAAGATGGCAAGCTCCCGGCACCACCAGGCAGCAGTGCCTGGTTCTGGGTATCCGCGTCTGGACTCCATTTTTTCTAACAAGCTGCTGGCTTCTCTTCTGCTCCGCCGTCTCTGGACGCTTCCGCTTTCTTCATCAGCGAGGTCAGGACTCTGCAGAGGATCTCTGGGTAGCCACACCTCTTCGTGGGCGGTAACTTCTTCCAGCGCGGGCTGCTGTTGTTTTTCAGCGCGCTTTTCATGGTGGCAATATGGCGGCGCTTCCAATTTTTCAAGTGGACCGCCCAGGCACATGGTCACCTGTCTGAACAGGTCTAGTCCTTATCCTGTTCGTGACGCCAGATGTGAAGCCCCCGCAGGTGTTGTGTCGGTGTCGGTGCGTTACCTTCAGGGACTCCACGTTGCTGGATCTCCGTCACTGGTAGGAAATCTTCTGTTTTGATCGTGACGCCACTCTCAGTATTGCGGTCAGTGGGGGACCGCCACTGCAGGTTGAGGGTCGCCTGGGGCTGATGGTGTGTGCAGTTAGATGTAGTAGCCTCCTGAGAGTGAGGCAAGCCCCAGGGCCCTGTGTAGGTTTGTAGTACCACAAGTCGCAGAATGACCACACAGGCAGGATGTCTTTCAGGGTTTTTACTCACTTCAGGTGGCAGGGTGAGTAACCCGGGCGTAGCTGAGATGAACCAGGTGGGAACCAGGTATCCTTCAGGCTGACTTTATGAGGGTGACTACTGACTCGCCTTCCTTAGCCCTTGGTGGTTTGGGGTGACCCCGACTTTGAGTCCCTATGGGGGTCACCCAGGGAAGATGCTGCAGCCTCTCTCCCCTTGTTGTTTGCCGTGTGCTTGTTCCCCGGACCAGGCCACTCCAGCTTCTTGCCTCCTGTGACCTATGGGCCCTCACTGCGGTTACGTGGCTGCGGCTTTTGTGGTGTTGTGGTGTGGGCTTTAAGAGCCCCACACCGGCAGGGTTAGCAGGGAAAGGTGAATCTATCCTCGCTTCGGGATCTGCCGCCCGGTTGGGCCTGGTGCTCTCTAGCAGTCTCCTTACTTCCCACTCCGTTGCACTCTCTAGCTGAAGCTGGCTTTCAGGCAGCACTCCTAGTTGACCGTTCTCCCCCGTCTGTAGCCACTGCGCGGACGCTGTCAGATTGCACAGCTCCAGGGATCTGCTCCTCACTTGAGCTCCCTGGACTCTACACTGAACTGGCTCACTGCTCCTCCTCTCCTGTTCTTGCCTACGCCACCTAGCAACCAGACTCTCCACCACACCCCTTGAGAGGAGATGGAGGCTCTACCCCCTCCACTATTCCAGTGAAGGTGAAGGCTTGCCCCCTCCTGGGATCCCCAGGGGTCCTCTCATGGGTACATGTGTGAGACCTGATCACTATGCGCCTGTGTTCCACACCCCGGTCAGCCTTCTGGATTACCTGTGTTGTACTGTCCCCAGCATGGGTGCAGTACTCAGTGGTGCCTGACCAGGTCAGGGGCGCCACAACTGCATAGGCGGAAAATGGGGTTGTGATTTTAACTCGTAGATAAGTTATTGAATCAGGTTGAAGTTGGTAAGCAAATTCTAATTTTTTATCAGAGATATGAGTTTCAAGTCTTTATGGAAGCACAAAATGTAGGACTAATTAGAAATAATAATTTTATAATACACATATAGGCCAACTTTATGATAAGATTTATTCAGGCGGATACCATCAATTTTAGGGTACAATAATTTCTGCTAGTAGTTCCATTATAAGGATAAACAACAATGGGAAGATAGGTCATTTCTAAAAATTGGCATTTGAAGTTGAAATATTAAACATCTTTATTGTTGACATATACTGAGGAAGAGGGATTAAAGAGTTTTAATGGCACTAAATAATTGACCAGAAAACCCAAACTTGGATAGGGTATGGAATACGAACTGGTAATTGATTCTGTCAAAGGGCTTCTCAGCATCAATGTTAAAAAAAATTGTAAGAGTCTTATCTCTCTCAGCTAGGCCGGTGTCACACTTGCTAGTGACTCACGTAAGAACCGAGTTGCATCACTCGACATGACCTTCCACTCTCTGGACTAGAGTGTGCAGCTGCATAGGAATACATGTACCTGCACACTTCTGTCCAGAGAGCAGCAGGCTGTGCCAGGTGATGGAACTCGATTCTCACGTGAGTCACTCAGAAATGTGACAGCAGCCTTAAACAGATGAGAATGAAGATTCAGTTAGTTGCATCAGCAAAAAAATCTGCCTTTGAAAAAACCCACCTGATCTGAATAAATGAGTTAGCCAATAAGCCAACAGTGCAATTTAACAGGATCTAATTTTAACCCTTTCACGACCTAGGAAGTAATGGTACGTCCTAAATCATGAAGGGGGGATCACTGCTGGCTGGTGCAGTGAGCCAGCAGTAATCCCTGCACATGTCTGCTGATTTGAACAGCAGACATGTGGGCCTTTCAGGCGCAGGTGGATCTGCGATCTACCCGTGCTTGTTAACCACTGAAATTTCACTGTAAAAATGTGACAGAAATATTTAAAGCGCCGCAGCGGGGATTGCGTTTTTCCCCGCCACCATTGGAGACCTTGTGACACGATCACGAAGAACCAATTGTTGTCATGGTAGGACAGGGTCATGTGATGTCTGCTGTCACTATCATGACATAGTTCCCGTACAACTTAAATAGCTTCAGCTCTCACAGGAACACAGCATTTCTCCTGATCAGAGCAATGCTGTTATGATCAGGAGAAATTAATCTGTGATCAAACTTCTCATCCTTATAGTCCCCTAAGGGAACTAGTAAAATAAAAAAAAGTAAAAAGTGTAAAAAATTAAAAAAATATAAAATTTAAAAATTATGCCCTATTTGCCCCTTTGAAAATTAAAGGGTACACACAATTGGTATCGCCATTTTCAGAAACACCCAATCTATCAAAATATAGAATCAATTAATTGGATCAGTAAACGACGTAGCAGCAAAAATATTCGAAACGCAAAAATTAGGTTTTTTGGTTGTCGCAAATTTTGCACAAAAGGAAATAAGAGGCAATCGAAATGAAGCATATGCACAAAAATGGTACCATTAAAAACATTTCCTTCCCTTCAGAGCATATATACAGTGCCTTGCAAAAATATTCACCCCTTTGGCTTTTTACATATTTTTTTACATTATAACCTGTTAAAATATTTTGTAATCAAATTTGTATGTGATGTGTCAGCATAAAATAGTTTAAGTTGGGGAAGTCTTTAGAAAAATATAGGCCAATATTTAATTTATGAGATAAAATAAATAAATAAAAATTGCCATGTTCAGTGCCTTGCAAAGTATTCGTCCCCTACTCAATTTTTCAACCTTTTCCCACACTTCAGGCTTCAAACATAAAGATAAAAAAATTTAAATTTTATGGTGAAGAATCAACAAGTGGGACACAATTGCTACATCCCCATAGAACATGGCTGGCTGCGAGACAGAGCCGCGGGATCAGAATGAACTCGGATGAACATCACCCGACTTCATTGTCATTGAGCGGCTCTGTGCTTGTGCCGCGGCCTGATTTGCGATCACAGGTGAAGCACTCACCGGTGACCGCAAATCCCCTGAGTGACTGAAGTGAGCCGCGCAACAGTGGTGCCGTCACTCAGGTTACCCGCGGCCAGCTGTAGTCCAGTGTGACAGCCGTGCAGCGCCATGTCGGTGATCAGTCAGTGATCGGTGAGTATGAGAGAGGGGGGGATCGAGAGAGAGACACACCGACAGACAGAGAGAGACCGTAAGAACTGTGTTCTGTTTGTCAAAAAAGCAATTTGGTTTGAGAGCTGTTCTGGCGACTAAGTAAAAGCCACGTGCTGCTCTGAGCACGTTATTCCAAGACACCAGAAATGTAGTCTGGCACCTTCTACAGGCTGTGCCCATACTGTTTCTGCCTTTTCCCATCCATTTCAGCCTTTTCCTCAGTCACCGCAGCTTGCCGTTAGGTCCAATGTGAAATTATTCGAGTTTCCCATAGACTTACATTGCACATCGAATATTCACGAATAGTCGAATAGTGCCAACCTATTCATTGGATATTCGTCGAAGCGTATATTTTGGTATTCGATCATCTATAATGGCAGGTGCCATCTAAAAGAGTCTCAAGAAGGAGGAGTTGAGAACCATGTAATCTGGGAGAGAGCTGGAGTGGTTGCTAGAGGAAAACTGGGCAACCCTAATACAACGTTTGGCGGAAAACAAGCACAAGAGGAAGACAGCTCCTTGGAGAGACCTCAGCCCAGGGTTGGCATTCAGATGGTGGAGGACACACCAAATGAGTTAAGGCAGGTGCTGGCCATGCTAGAAAGTCAGAAAACAGAGATAGAGCAGGCATCAGTGGTAAGCAAATATTTGAGTGTGCATGTAGCAGTACCTCTACATGCCCCAGCACAGATGACAGTGGATAACAGGAGAGAGGGGCCGCAACTGTAAGGTAATGGGACTTACCACTGTTCTATAAAGAGACCTTGGATATCAATGACCATCTCTAGATATTTGAGAACCTCTGCCTGCTGCATGAGGTGTTAATCAAGGACTGGCCAAGATTTTTGGGTGTTGCTTCTCTCTGAGTTTCACAGCCTCCTATGTATGGGCAAGTAGGAACCTGCTATAGAAAATAAAATCACCTAGGGGGAGTGGCGGAGGGGTGCACGGTCAGAAGGCATGATCCCCATTAACCTAGACAAAAAGACTGCTGACACTCCTAAAACTGACTGTGCACCCCTCCCCCACCAGCCACAGGTGATTTTATGCTCTATAGCAGGATCCTACTTGCCCATGCACAGGAGGTTTTTAAACCCAGAGAGAAGCTTCAGTTCAAAGTAGGTACCCAGTATACGTTATATGGCATGACGTGGCTAATGGGCAGATATAACAATGGCTGTTTTTGTATGCTAAATATCTAATTTTTTTCTTAGATTTCCTTTAGCAGTAATGCATTTCTATATTCCTACATTCATGGTGTTCATGCTTTAGCATTTCAGAGAGCAACTGTCTCTTTTTTGTGATTTTGGGGTTACATTTTATTTATTTATACCTTTATAAAATGTATTTTTCATGAGCAAAACCACTGATCAGTCAAGTTAGGATTGCTTCTGTTAGAAGTAAATTCTGGCTGTATAGCCATTGTCTGCCTTTTATATAGAGGGCTCAGCAAGTAAGCTCGGTCTAAATACTCACACAACTTGTGGCGAAAATGTACTACATAGTTCATTAAATTTCCATCAGATAAGAGATTACTTTACTGCAATAAACTTTAACAATGTCCTGAAAAATGTAAGTGCACAAAGCAAATGGGACACTTCTATAATCATCCTGAATAAGTCCTGTGAACAATATATACCCTATATTAATAAATAGGTTAGAAAAAAACGCTATTCCTAAGTAGAGCTGAAAGAAGAAAAATAAATGAAAACAGTAAGTGTTTTACAGAACTAATTCAAGAGAGTAGTGATGAGGCATTAATAAAAAAGGAAATGGGAAAGGCTAGTCTAATAAATGCCTTCTTTATAGTATTTACATAGTAAAATGCACTAACAGGTGACATCATCAGATACCAAAAATTCTTCTAAATTCTTCTTAAAATGTCATCTACTTAGTGGGAATCTGTCAGTAGGATCAACCCTGCTAAGCTGTCTACATAGGCATGAAAGTCATAGAAATTTGATTAAAATAATTATAATTATTTGATATCATCTATATGATGTTTTATTCCAGAGGAGTCCACATTTAAATGACCTATTAAATTCTCGTGGCCGGACACAGATTTCCTTGAGAATCTGCCCACAGAGTTTATTTTCAAGGAATGGGTGAACTAACAATGTGGGACACGTAATGACTAGTATTACTGTAGAGCTGTGTGTTATTATAACTAACATAGTACAGCACAGCTAAACTTTGTCCTATTACAAACACCTCTGTAGTTGTAGCTTTCCTTTCAAGGTATTGTCAGCTCTGCCTGATTACAACAAACACTTCTTCTATTTCCAACTCACAGATAGTGTGAGGAAGAGGAGTACACCTGAGTGACACTACTAGCTTAGTCATTTGAGCGGTACAGGGAGCTGTTATAGTTCCCAAGTACAATGAATTTACAGTGAGCATGGTTAATCACTCCTTGACACATTGATTGACAGCCTGCAGCGTTTGTGTTTGCACAGCAGGCTATCAATCAATGTTTCCAGAGTGTTTATAGTGCCCTCACTGTACAGATCAGGTTCTTTAACTGATCCCTGCAGTGCCTCTATGACAAACAGCTGCAAAGCAAATGTAACCTGCAAATTACGGCACGTATATAATATTGTTGGAAATTATATAGACTGTTAAAACTATGTATGGTTTCTAAACTAGCAACAGCAAAAAAATCATTAAAAAAAAGAAATACAGGAAATAATATGCATCCCTCAGGAGACTCACCAGACTCAACATGCAATTCATTTTCAGTTTATTGATTCTCATTGGATCCATTTTGGTCCTGTATTCTTATATATGGATACATTAAAAGGTGTTCCTCATTGTAAGATTTTAAAATTTGTCAATATAGAGGCATCATATTGTAGTACACAGGATAACTACTGCAGAATTAAGGTGAATCGCTATTCAATATATAGCAACTTTTACAAACTGACATGGTAAATTACAGGAAGTTTTTTCTTTTGCCATTAAGTTTCAAAATAACATTTCAAAAATCATATTCAATTATAATGAAATATTTTACATCCTAACTTGAAAGGTACTATATATGTATTTTCCGGTGTATAAGACGACTGGGCGTATAAGACGACCCCCAACCTTTCCAGTTAAAATATAGAGTTTGGGACATACCATATATAATTGAATATAAGCTTGAACCGAGTAATGTGCCCATTGTTTAGTAATGTCCCCTGCAGTAATGTGCCCATTGTTTACTAATGTGCCCATCCTTGTCCCCCCCTTGTAGTAATGAGCCCATTATTTAGTAATGTCCTCCTACCAGCCCCCTTGTTGTCTCCTATTATGCTATTGTTTACACACAATAAATATTTTCTCACCTCTCCTCCATTGTCGTGGTGTCCTCAGCTGCTTCTCGTAGACCGCAAGGCACATAGACCCCCTCTGTAATAGCGTCCGATGCACGGGGCTGCTGTCTGCCGGCATGGCTTTACTGCAGTTGAATGCTTTGTAGTGCCGTAAAGCATTCAACTGCAGTAAAGCGCTGACAGCAGCAGCCCTGTGTATGGGATGCGATCATGGAGGAGTGCTTCTTGCGGACCGTAGGCACATTGACCCCTCCATGATCACGTCCTGTACACGGGGCCACCACTGCTGTCAGGACTTTATTGCAGTTGAATGCTTTATGGAACCGCAAAGCATTCAACTGCAGTAAAGCCATGAAGGCAGCGGCGGCCCTCTGTACAGATACTATCATGGAGGGGTCTATTGTCCTGAAGTCTGCCAGAAGAAGCTGATGGTGTGTCACCCCAAGGGATGCCACTCCAGCTTCAGGGACGCCACCGGGCCTTCTTCTGTATATGGCAACAGGTATGTTAGTTTTTATTATCGTGACGCCACTCACGGCTTGCAGTCAGGGATATGGGTGACCGCCACTGCAGGTTTAACGAGCGTCTGGGGCTGATGGGGTCTGCAGTCGGATGGTGTGGCCTCCCGTGAGTGAGGCTGGCCCCAGGGGCTCGGGTGTGTAGAACAACGGGTCCCAGAATAACTCAGGCAAAGTCCAAAAGTCATTTAACTGTTTTTTACTCACTCAGATGTGCTGTGAGCTGACCTGGGCGATACTGCAATAAACCAGGTAGAACCAGGTATCCTTCAGGCCAGTCTGAGGGTAACAGGTTAGTTCGCCTTCCTAGCACTTCTGTTTTCGTTTAACCCCCTGACTTGAAGTACCGTGGGGTCTATCCAAAGAGTCGCTACTGCCTTTTCTCCCCTTTTTGGACCGTTTGCCGGAAGCGTGGACCAGGTGAGATGGCTTCTGGCTCTGTCTCCTTATGGGTCCCTGCGTTGCTGCTGAGGCTCGGACTCTGTAGGTTGGTAAGGTACTTGTAGTTCCCCTCACCGGCAGCTTTAGCAGATAGTTAAACTGGAGTCTGCTCTAGGGACCTGTACCCCGTACATGCCTAGTCAACTGGAGCACCTCTTTTCTCTGACTGCCTGGGACCGTTCTCCCCCACCAACTGTCACTACACGCGCAGGGTTAGACTAGTGGCAGCGTGCGCATCTCCCTGGTGACCGGCGCGCTCCACTACCAGACTGGTTCTCCCCTACTTTCTTCCTGACAACCTCTGCACTTTAGCTCCAAGCCCCTCCGCTTCACCTCTCGCTGAGAATTGAAAGCTAGCTCCCTCTGGAGACTACCCAAGGGTCCCCTCTAAAATTGTGGGAGACCTGGTTGCTCTGTGTCTATGCATACACACCTCATTCTTGCCTTTAGGATTACCTAAAAGTACTGTCCCAGCATGGGTGCAGTACTCTGTGGTGCCTGACCGGGTCAGGGGCGCCACAATGGTACCGTGGGAACGGAGGACAGGTGAAAATAATGTTTATTGTGTGTAAGAAGGGGACCGGTAGGATAGCATTACTAAACAATGTGCTCATGCAGCATGGTGCACCGCCGTATAAGACGACATCCGGCATATAAGATGACCCCCAACTTTTGAGAAGATTTTCAGGGGTTAAAAAAATGTCCTATATGCCGGAAAATACGGTACTGTGCCCTAGTCCAGTTATACATTCACTAATACTTTTTATCTAAAGCGGGCTTTACACGCTGCGACATCGCTAGCCGATGCTAGCGATGTCGAGCGTGATAGCACCCGCCCCTATCGTTATGCCGATATTTTGTGATCGCTGCCGCAGCGAACATTATCACTATGGCAGCGTCACACGCACTTACCTGGTCGGCGGCGTCGCTGTGACTGCCGAACAATCCCTTCCTAAAGGGGGAGGGACGTTCGGCATCACAGCGACGTCACCGCGACGTCACTAAGTGGCCAGCCAATCAAAGCGGAGGGGCGGAGATGAGCAGGAAGAACATCCCGCCCACCTCCTTCCTTCCTCATTGCTGGCGTGTGGCAGGTAAGGAGAGCTTCCTCTTTCCTGCGGCGTCACACGTAGCTATGTGTGCTGCTGCAGGACTGAGGAACAACTTCGCTCACGCGACAGCAGCGATATTTGAGAATGGACCCCCATGTCAACGAGGAGCGATTTTGGACGTTTTTGCAACGATCCAAAATCGCTCCTAGGAGTCACACACAATGAGATCGCTACAGCGGCCGGATGTGCGTCACAAAATCCGTGACCCCAACGAGATCGCTGTTGCGATCTCGTAGTGTGTAAAGCCCGCTTAAGAACATAATCAACTCATACATATCTAATTTTTTTTAATGTCTTCCAATCATTATGTAACTGTAATATCATTATGTAATGTGGACAGTGTCTGAACCATCCTGATTTGGGTTATGGATGCTGCTGTTTTTGTTTGAAAATTAAACAACTGAAATAAAATAGGATCACTTTAATTATTGCTTGTTTGTGGATCTTTCTGCCTTAAGCTTTATCTTCAGCATGTGTAATACATGCTCGATGGGGTTGAAATCTGATGATTGACTCGGCCATTGCAGAACATTCCATTTCTTTGCCTTAAAAAACTCCTGTGTTGCTTTTGCAATATGTTTTGGGTCATTGTCCATTTTGGACTGTGAAGCACCATCAAACCAACATTGTTGCATTTGGTCGGATGTTAACAGAAAGCACTCTTCAGAATTCATGCCATCACACTGCCTCCTCCATGTTTTTCAGAGGATGTCGTGTGCTTTGGATTATGAGTCGTTCCAAGCCTTGTTCCTACTTTCCTTTTCCCATCATCCTGAAACAGTTTGATCTTAATTTCATCTACCCAAAGAATGTTTTTTCAGAGTTGGCCTGGCTTTTTAATTTTTTTGGGCAAAGTCTAAAATGGACTTACTATTTTTTTAGGCTGGTTAATGGTTTGCACCCTGTGGTGAACCCTCTGTATTTGCTCTCATAAAATCTTCTCTCTATAGACTTAGATAAGGAAATAGTTTACACCTTGTGGTGAACCCTCTGTATTTGCTCTCATAAAGTCTTCTCTTTATAGACTTAGATAAGGAAACACCTATTTTCCGGAGAGTGTTCTCCACTTGAGTACATCTTATGAAGCCATTTTCTTTACCATGAAAGGATTCTGTGGTCATTCACTAGAGTTGAGCGCGGTTCGTGGTTCGAGGTTCTCCAGTTCTAGGCTCGAGTGATTTTGGGGCCTGTTCTAGATCGAACTAGAACTCGAGCTTTTTGCAAAAGCTCGATAGTTCTAGAAACGTTCGAGAACGGTTCTAGCATCAAAAAACCAGCTAAATCATAGCTTGGTTTCTGCTGTAATAGTGTAAGTCACTCTGTGAATCACACTATTATGACATTTCAGTGTATAGTGTGCGTGAACAGCGCCTTCAGATCACTGCTGTTTCTATAATGGCGATCGCCATTTTTTTTTTTTTTTCTTGTCTTCCTTCCCTAAGCGCGCGCGTTTTGTGGGGCGGACCAGCATGTCAGCCAATCCCAGACACACACACAGCTAAGTGGACTTTGAGCCAGAGAAGCAACGGCATGTGTGATAGGATGTCCATGTCACATGTCCCTGCATTATAAAAACGGACATTTTCTTCCAGGACGCCATTATCTGCCTTCTGCGTCTTTGGTGTCAGACATCACTGTCGCAGCTCCGTCCTGAGTCCTATCGCCGATACAGCTGTATGCGCTGCATACACAGCGTTAGACAGCTTAGGGAGAGCACTTTATAGCAGTCCTTTTAAGGGCTCAAACCGGCAGGGTCAGAGAGCCATAGGTGACAGGTCCTGAAAATAGCCATAGCGTCTGTGTAGCCAAGGTCAGGGATTTCCTCCCTGCATTTCACCAATAGGAGGGAATAGAAAGGCAGGCTTCCATTCCTCTACCCAGAGCACCACAATCCTGCCACTGTACCCTCTTGTCCTCTGCACACTCCAACTCATTATAACTAAGCCATTACACTAGCAAACACTCAGTGTACCTAGTGGCATCCTATACGTGGCTATTTGACTTTGCTATAGTCCCACTAGTGCAAAGACATTTGCAGAGCGCGTCTGCCTGCATTGCACACTCCAACTCATTATAACTAAGCCATTACACTAGCAAACACTCAGTGTACCTAGTGGCATCCTATACGTGGCTATTGAACTTTGCTATAGTCCCACTAGTGCAAAGACATTTGCAGAGCGCGTCTGCCTGCATTGCACACTCCAGCTCATTATAACTAAGCCATTACACTAGCAAACACTCAGTGTACCTAGTGGCATCCTATACGTGGCTATTGGACTTTGCTATAGTCCCACTAGTGCCAAGACATTTGCAGAGCGCGTCTGCCTGCATTGCACACTCCAACTCATTATAACTAAGCCATTACACTAGCAAACACTCAGTGTACCTAGTGGCATCCTATACGTGGCTATTGGACTTTGCTATAGTCCCACTAGTGCAAAGACATTTGCAGAGCGCGTCTGCCTGCGTTGCACACTCCAACTCATTATAACTAAGCCATTACACTAGCAAACACTCAGTGTACCTAGTGGCATCCTATCTGTGGCTATTGGACTTTGCTATAGTCCCACTAGTGCAAAGACATTTGCAGAGCGCGTCTGCCTGCATTGCACACTCCAACTCATTATAACTAAGCCATTACACTAGCAAACACTCAGTGTACCTAGTGGCATCCTATACGTGGCTATTGGACTTTGCTATAGTCCCACTAGTGCAAAGACATTTGCAGAGCGCGTCTGCCTGCATTGCACACTCCAACTCATTATAACTAAGCCATTACACTAGCAAACACTCAGTGTACCTAGTGGCATCCTATACGTGGCTATTGGACTTTGCTATAGTCCCACTAGTGCAAAGACATTTGCAGAGCGCGTCTGCCTGCATTGCACACTCCAACTCATTATAACTAAGCCATTACACTAGCAAACACTCAGTGTACCTAGTGGCATCCTATATGTGGCTATTGGACTTTGCTATAGTCCCACTAGTGCAAAGACATTTGCAGAGCGCGTCTGCCTGCATTGCACACTCCAACTCATTATAACTAAGCCATTACACTAGCAAACACTCAGTGTACCTAGTGGCATCCTATACGTGGCTATTGGACTTTGCTATAGTCCCACTAGTGCAAAGACATTTGCAGAGCGCGTCTGCCTGCATTGCACACTCCAACTCATTATAACTAAGCCATTACACTAGCAAACACTCAGTGTACCTAGTGGCATCCTATACGTGGTTATTGGACTTTGCTATAGTCCCACTAGTGCAAAGACATTTGCAGAGCGCGTCTGCCTGCGTTGCACACTCCAACTCATTATAACTAAGCCATTACACTAGCAAACACTCAGTGTACCTAGTGGCATCCTATCTGTGGCTATTGGACTTTGCTATAGTCCCACTAGTGCAAAGACATTTGCAGAGCGCGTCTGCCTGCATTGCACACTCCAACTCATTATAACTAAGCCATTACACTAGCAAACACTCAGTGTACCTAGTGGCATCCTATACGTGGCTATTGGACTTTGCTATAGTCCCACTAGTGCAAAGACATTTGCAGAGCGCGTCTGCCTGCATTGCACACTCCAACTCATTATAACTAAGCTATTACACTAGCAAACACTCAGTGTACCTAGTGGCATCCTATCTGTGGCTATTGGACTTTGCTATAGTCCCACTAGTGCAAAGACATTTGCAGAGCGCGTCTGCCTGCATTGCACACTCCAACTCATTATAACTAAGCCATTACACTAGCAAACACTCAGTGTACCTAGTGGCATCCTATACGTGGCTATTGGACTTTGCTATAGTCCCACTAGTGCAAAGACATTTGCAGAGCGTGTCTGCCTGCATTGCACACTCCAACTCATTACAACTAAGCCATTACACTAGCAAACACTCAGTGTACCTAGTGGCATCCTATACGTGGCTATTGGACTTTGCTATAGTCCCACTAGTGCAAAGACATTTGCAGAGCGCGTCTGCCTGCATTGCACACTCCAACTTATTATAACTAAGCCATTACACTAGCAAACACTAAGTGTACCTAGTGGCATCCTATATGTGGCTATTGGACTTTGCTATAGTCCCACTAGTGCAAAGACATTTGCAGAGCGCGTCTGCCTGCGTTGCACACTCCAACTCATTATAACTAAGCCATTACACTAGCAAACACTCAGTGTACCTAGTGGCATCCTATCTGTGGCTATTGGACTTTGCTATAGTCCCACTAGTGCAAAGACATTTGCAGAGCACGTCTGCCTGCGTTGCACACTCCAACTCATTATAACTAAGCCATTACACTAGCAAACACTCAGTGTACCTAGTGGCATCCTATCTGTGGCTATTGGACTTTGCTATAGTCCCACCAGTGCAAAGACATTTGCAGAGCGCGTCTGCCTGCATTGCACACTCCAACTCATTATAACTAAGCCATTACACTAGCAAACACTCAGTGTACCTAGTGGCATCCTATCTGTGGCTATTGGACTTTGCTATAGTCCCACTAGTGCAAAGACATTTGCAGAGCGCGTCTGCCTGCATTGCACACTCCAACTCATTATAACTAAGCCATTACACTAGCAAACACTCAGTGTACCTAGTGGCATCCTATCTGTGGCTATTGGACTTTGCTATAGTCCCACTAGTGCAAAGACATTTGCAGAGCGCGTCTGCCTGCATTGCACACTCCAACTCATTATAACTAAGCCATTACACTAGCAAACACTCAGTGTACCTAGTGGCATCCTATCTGTGGCTATTGGACTTTGCTATAGTCCCACTAGTGCAAAGACATTTGCAGAGCGCGTCTGCCTGTATTGCACACTCCAACTCATTATAACTAAGCCATTACACTAGCAAACACTCAGTGTACCTAGTGGCATCCTATCTGTGGCTATTGGACTTTGCTATAGTCCCACTAGTGCAAAGACATTTGCAGAGCGCGTCTGCCTGCATTGCACAATCCAACTCATTATAACTAAGCCATTACACTAGCAAACACTCAGTGTACCTAGTGGCATCCTATACGTGGCTATTGGACTTTGCTATAGTCCCACTAGTGCAAAGACATTTGCAGAGCGCGTCTGCCTGCATTGCACACTCCAGCTCATTATAACTAAGCCATTACACTAGCAAACACTCAGTGTACCTAGTGGCATCCTATACGTGGCTATTGGACTTTGCTATAGTCCCACTAGTGCCAAGACATTTGCAGAGCGCGTCTGCCTGCATTGCACACTCCAACTCATTATAACTAAGCCATTACACTAGCAAACACTCAGTGTACCTAGTGGCATCCTATACGTGGCTATTGGACTTTGCTATAGTCCCACTAGTGCAAAGACATTTGCAGAGCGCGTCTGCCTGCGTTGCACACTCCAACTCATTATAACTAAGCCATTACACTAGCAAACACTCAGTGTACCTAGTGGCATCCTATCTGTGGCTATTGGACTTTGCTATAGTCCCACTAGTGCAAAGACATTTGCAGAGCGCGTCTGCCTGCATTGCACACTCCAACTCATTATAACTAAGCCATTACACTAGCAAACACTCAGTGTACCTAGTGGCATCCTATACGTGGCTATTGGACTTTGCTATAGTCCCACTAGTGCAAAGACATTTGCAGAGCGCGTCTGCCTGCATTGCACACTCCAACTCATTATAACTAAGCCATTACACTAGCAAACACTCAGTGTACCTAGTGGCATCCTATACGTGGCTATTGGACTTTGCTATAGTCTCACTAGTGCAAAGGCATTTGCAGAGCGCGTCTGCCTGCATTGCACACTCCAACTCATTATAACTAAGCCATTACACTAGCAAACACTCATTGTACCTAGTGGCATCCTATATGTGGCTATTGGACTTTGCTATAGTCCCACTAGTGCAAAGACATTTGCAGAGCGCGTCTGCCTGCATTGCACACTCCAACTCATTATAACTAAGCCATTACACTAGCAAACACTCAGTGTACCTAGTGGCATCCTATACGTGGCTATTGGACTTTGCTATAGTCCCACTAGTGCAAAGACATTTGCAGAGCGCGTCTGCCTGCCTTGCACACTCCAACTCATTATAACTAAGCCATTACAGTAGCAAACACTCAGTGTACCTAGTGGCATCCTATACGTGGCTATTGGACTTTGCTATAGTCCCACTAGTGCAAAGACATTTGCAGAGCGCGTCTGCCTGCGTTGCACACTCCAACTCATTATAACTAAGCCATTACACTAGCAAACACTCAGTGTACCTAGTGGCATCCTATCTGTGGCTATTGGACTTTGCTATAGTCCCACTAGTGCAAAGACATTTGCAGAGCGCGTCTGCCTGCATTGCACACTCCAACTCATTATAACTAAGCCATTACACTAGCAAACACTCAGTGTACCTAGTGGCATCCTATACGTGGCTATTGGACTTTGCTATAGTCCCACTAGTGCAAAGACATTTGCAGAGCGTGTCTGCCTGCATTGCACACTCCAACTCATTATAACTAAGCCATTACACTAGCAAACACTCAGTGTACCTAGTGGCATCCTATACGTGGCTATTGGACTTTGCTATAGTCCCACTAGTGCAAAGACATTTGCAGAGCGCGTCTGCCTGCATTGCACACTCCAACTCATTATAACTAAGCCATTACACTAGCAAACACTCAGTGTACCTAGTGGCATCCTATACGTGGCTATTGGACTTTGCTATAGTCCCACTAGTGCAAAGACATTTGCAGAGCGCGTCTGCCTGCATTGCACACTCCAACTCATTATAACTAAGCCATTACACTAGCAAACACTCAGTGTACCTAGTGGCATCCTATACGTGGCTATTGGACTTTGCTATAGTCCCACTAGTGCAAAGACATTTGCAGAGCGCGTCTGCCTGCGTTGCACACTCCAACTCATTATAACTAAGCCATTACACTAGCAAACACTCAGTGTACCTAGTGGCATCCTAACTGTGGCTATTGGACTTTGCTATAGTCCCACTAGTGCAAAGACATTTGCAGAGTGCGTCTGCCTGCATTGCACACTCCAACTCATTATAACTAAGCCATTACACTAGCAAACACTCAGTGTACCTAGTGGCATCCTATATGTGGCTATTGGACTTTGCTATAGTCCCACTAGTGCAAAGACATTTGCAGAGCGCGTCTGCCTGCATTGCACACTCCAACTCATTATAACTAAGCCATTACACTAGCAAACACTCAGTGTACCTAGTGGCATCCTATACGTGGCTATTGGACTTTGCTATAGTCCCACTAGTGCAAAGACATTTGCAGAGCGCGTCTGCCTGCATTGCACACTCCAACTCATTATAACTAAGCCATTACACTAGCAAACACTCAGTGTACCTAGTGGCATCCTATACGTGGCTATTGGACTTTGCTATAGTCCCACTAGTGCAAAGACATTTGCAGAGCGCGTCTGCCTGCGTTGCACACTCCAACTCATTATTACTAAGCCATTACACTAGCAAACACTCAGTGTACCTAGTGGCATCCTATCTGTGGCTATTGGACTTTGCTATAGTCCCACTAGTGCAAAGACATTTGCAGAGCACGTCTGCCTGCGTTGCACACTCCAACTCATTATAACTAAGCCATTACACTAGCAAACACTCAGTGTACCTAGTGGCATCCTATCTGTGGCTATTGGACTTTGCTATAGTCCCACTAGTGCAAAGACATTTGCAGAGCGCGTCTGCCTGCGTTGCACACTCCAACTCATTATAACTAAGCCATTACACTAGCAAACACTCAGTGTACCTAGTGGCATCCTATCTGTGGCTATTGGACTTTGCTATAGTCCCACTAGTGCAAAGACATTTGCAGAGCGCGTCTGCCTGCATTGCACACTCCAACTCATTATAACTAAGCCATTACACTAGCAAACACTCAGTGTACCTAGTGGCATCCTATCTGTGGCTATTGGACTTTGCTATAGTCCCACTAGTGCAAAGACATTTGCAGAGCGCGTCTGCCTGCATTGCACACTCCAACTCATTATAACTAAGCCATTACTAGAGTTGAGCGCGGTTCGTGGTTCGTGGTTCTCCAGTTCTAGGCTCGAGTGATTTTGGGGCATGTTCTAGATCGAACTAGAACTCGAGCTTTTTGCAAAAGCTCGATAGTTCTAGAAACGTTCGAGAACGGTTCTAGCAGCCAAAAAACAGCTAAATCATAGCTTGGTTTCTGCTGTAATAGTGTAAGTCACTCTGTGAATCAAACTATTATCACATTTCAGTGTATAGTGTGCGTGAACAGCGCCTTCAGATCACTGCTGTTTCTATAATGGCGATCGCCATTTTTTTTTTTTTTTCTTGTCTTCCTTCCCTAAGCGCGCGCGTCTTGTGGGGCGGACCAGCATGTCAGCCAATCACAGACACACACACAGCTAAGTGGACTTTGAGCCAGAGAAGCAACGGCATGTGTGATAGGATCTGCATGTCACATGTCCCTGCATTATAAAACCGGACATTTTCTTCACGAACGCCATTATCTGCCTTCTGCGTCTTTGGTGTCAGACATCAGTGTCGCAGCTCCGTCCTCCTGAGTCCTATCGCCGATACAGCTGTATGCGCTGCATACACAGCGTTAGACAGCTTAGGGAGAGCACTTTCTAGCAGTCCTTTTAAGGGCTCAAAGCGGCAGGGTCAGAGAGCCATAGGTGACAGGTCCTGCAAACAGCAACAGCGTCTGTGTAGCCCAGGTCAGGGATTTCCTCCCTGCATTTCACCATTAGGAGGGAATAGAAAGGCAGGCTTCCATTCCTCTACCCAGAGCACCACAATCCTGCCACTGTACCCTCTTGTCCTCTGCACACTCCAACTCATTCTAACTAAGCCATTATACTAGCAAACACTCAGTGTACCTAGTGGCATCCTATCTGTGGCTATTGGACTTTGCTATAGTCCCACTAGTGCAAAGACATTTGCAGAGCGCGTCTGCCTGCATTGCACACTCCAACTCATTATAACTAAGCCATTATACTAGCAAACACTCAGTGTACCTAGTGGCATCCTATCTGTGGCTATTGGACTTTGCTATAGTCCCACTAGTGCAAAGACATTTGCAGAGCGCGTCTGCCTGCATTGCACACTACAACTTTTTTAAACTAAGCAATTTTACTAGCAAACACTCAGTGTACCTAATGGCATCCTAAAGGTGGCTATTGGACTTTGCTATAGTCCCACTAGTGCAAAGACATTTGCAGAGCACGTCTGCCTGCATTGCACACTACAACTCATTGTTACTAAGCCATTACACTAGCAAACACTCAGTGTACCTAGTGGCATCCTATACGTGGCTATTGGACTTTGCTATAGTCCCACTAGTGCAAAGACATTTGCAGAGCACGTCTGCCTGCATTGCACACTCCAACTTTTTTAAACTAAGAAATTTTACTAGCAAACACTCAGTGTACCTAGTGGCATCCTAAACGTGGCTATTGGACTTTGCTATAGTCCCACTAGTGCAAAGACATTTGCAGAGCACGTCTGCCTGCATTGCACACTACAACTCATTGTTACTAAGCCATTATACTAGCAAACACTCAGTGTACCTAGTGGCATCCTATACGTGGCTATTGGACTTTGCTATAGTCCCACTAGTGCAAAGACATTTGCAGAGCACATCTGCCTGCATTGCACACTCCAACTTTTTTAAACTAAGCAATTTTACTAGCAAACACTCAGTGTACCTAGTGGCATCCTAAAAGTGGCTATTGGACTTTGCTATAGTCCCACTAGTGCAAAGACATTAGCAGAGCACATCTGCCTGCATTGCACACTCCAACTTTTTTAAACTAAGCAATTTTACTAGCAAACACTCAGTGTACCTAGTGGCATCCTATACGTGGCTATTGGACTTTGCTATAGTCCCACTAGTGCAAAGACATTTGCAGAGCACGTCTGCCTGCATTGCACACTACAACTCATTGTTACTAAGCCATTATACTAGCAAACACTCAGTGTACCTAGTGGCATCCTAAACGTGGCTATTGGACTTTGCTATAGTCCCACTAGTGCAAAGACATTTGCAGAGCACGTCTGCCTGCATTGCACACTACAACTCATTGTTACTAAGCCATTATACTAGCAAACACTCAGTGTACCTAGTGGCATCCTATACGTGGCTATTGTACTTTTGTCAATTCACAGTATTGGAACGTTATTTGCAGCACGTCTGCCTGCATTGCACACTCTAACTTTTTTAAACTCAGCCATTATACTAGCAAACACACAGTGTACCTAGTTGTATCGTAAACGTGGCTTTTGTACTTTTGTCTATTCACAGTATTGGAACGTTATTTGCAGCACGTCTGCCTGCATTGCACACTCTAACTTTTTTAAACTCAGCCATTATACTAGCAAACACACAGTGTACCTAGTTGTATCCTAAACGTGGCTTTTGTACTTTTGTCTATTCACAGTATTGGAACGTTATTTGCAGCACGTCTGCCTGCATTGCACACTCTAACTTTTTTAAACTCAGCCATTATACTAGCAAACACTCACTGTACCAAGTTGTATCCTAAACGTGGCTATTGTACTTTTGTCAATTCACAGTATTGGAACGTTATTTGCAGCACGTCTGCCTGCATTGCACACTCTAACTTTTTTAAACTCAGCCATTATACTAGCAAACACTCACTGTACCTGTTACGGTTGCTGCGAGCACTGGAGACTATGTCCAGATTTCTTGCTACTGCACATGTGCGAGCGCTGGAGACTAAGTCCAGATTTCTTGCTACTGCACATGTGCGAGCGCTGGAGACTAAGTCCAGATTTCTTGCTACTGCACATGTGCGAGCGCTGGAGACTAAGTCCAGATTTCTTGCTACTGCACATGTGCGAGCGCCGGAGACTAAGTCCAATCTTGGAGCCATTGCACATGTGCGGGTGACATCATCGCTGACACGAGGTCACATGTCTCTGACACCTTCTATGCCGATTGGTCGCTGGTCATGTGCTTGTGACGTCTTGCTCGGTGATAGGCCAGCATGACGTCACTCCTGTCGTTCTGGAAGCGGATTGGCTCTGGTGTCTTCCATCTTGGATGAGGCACAGAGTCTATATAAGACCCTTATACACGCTCAGTCCTCTTGGTTCATGCATATGAGTAGACGCTCTGTGCGCGTTCCTCTAGGCATTCCTCTGTCTATGCTAGGTGAGCGCTACCGGCAGGGTAGCGTTCTTATACCTTACAGCTTCGGCTGCTGTCCGTATCCTTACCTCTTAGGGGAGCGGACATAGGCAGGTGCCTGAGGCACATGGTCTGGCTGGGCCTTGTGATTGTACTCGTAGGTGGACGTTGCCGCTAGGGTAACGTTCCTTATACTGCGTCTGGCAGTTGTTCGTATCCTCGCACACTAGGGGAGCGAACAGAGGTAGGAGCTTTGTGCGGCTTACGCTGCTGTTCGTCTCTTTTGCACCACTAGAAGAGCGGACCTAGGCAGGTGCCATATCTAGTGGTTCGTGTCCTCGCACACTAGTGGAGCGAACGCAGGTAGGAGATTTGTGCGGCTTACGCTGCTGTTCGTCTCTTTTGCACCACTAGAAGAGCGGACCTAGGTAGGTGCCATTTCGCACACATTGCCTTTGTATCTGTGATTATTAACAGAGATCATTCCACACACCCTCCAAGTAAGGGAGGAATTTCTTTACTTTCTTATTATATCCTTCTGTGAGTTAACAGAGGTATTGCACTCTGCCATAGTCTGCAGCAAAGTCTTTGCACGGTGGACCCTGACTGTCTGATACTCCTTTCGGTTATTATCAGACAGCCCCCCGTAACATTAGGACTGAGCCAAGGGTCTGGCAGTTATGGCAGAATATCAGCAGTTACACCGTTACGTACAAGTACTTGAGTCACGGCTCAAGAGTATAGAGGATAAACCTCAGACCATGGTGACATCTGCACATGATCCTCGACTTGCTCTACCAAACAGATATTCTGGCGATGCCAGATCATGTCGTGGTTTCATTAGTCAGTGTCAGATACACCTAGAGGTTAACTCTTCTCGCTTCTCTACGGAGAGGTCCAGAGTAGGCTTTATCATCTCCTTACTTCAGGACAAAGCCTTAGAATGGGCGACTCCCCTATGGGAGCGCTCTGATGTGGTTACTCTGAGACATCAAGACTTTCTTGATGCTCTTAAGGCGGTATTCATGGGTCCGCAGGTTACCCATGATGCGGCCCTGAGACTGTTAGATCTATCTCAGGGTTCGTTATCCACTAGTTCTTATGCCATTGCTTTTAGAACTCTGGTGGCAGAACTAGATTGGCCAGAGAAGGTGTTGATTCCTATCTTCTGGAGAGGGTTGGCTGGCTATGTCAAGGATGCCCTTGCTACTCGTGAAGTCCCTGCTTCTCTGGAGGACTTGATCACAGTAGCAACGAGGATCGATGTACGCCATAAGGAACGTAGACTCGAGGTCTCTTCCTCACGCCCTAAGCATCGGGCTATTCCAGTTGTTGAGGGTCCACTACCATCTTCCTCAGCATCTGAAACATCTCCCACTCCTATGGAGTTAGGTCATACGTTCTCCAGACTACGCAAGTCTGGTCCTCCTATATGTTACGTATGTCGTCAGGCTGGGCACTATGCCAACAAGTGTCCTAGTCGTCAGGGAAACTCCCTGGCCTAGTAACCATTAGAGGGGGGTTACTAGAGACGTCTTATGCACCCTCTAAGTGTTGTATCCCAGGTCAGCTCTCGTTATCTGAGAATACATGGCCTATTATGGCTTTTGTGGATTCCGGAGCTGACGGGATTTTTGTGTCCTCAGGATTTGTAAAGAGACACAATATTCCCTCTATCATGTTAGAGGCGCCTATTCCTGTCCGTGTTGTTAATGGAACTATGTTGTCTGACTCCATTACATTGAGGACAGTTCCCTTGCGCCTTTCCCTGTCTCAGGGTCACATAGAGGAGATTTCTTTTCTTGTTTTGCCTGAGGGTATAGACGACGTCCTTCTGGGTCTTCCATGGCTTCGGACTCATGCTCCTCACATTGACTGGGAGTCTGACAGCATTATTAGTTGGGGTTCGAAATGTCAGTCCCGATGTCTTCCCTTACCACCTAAGGTCGTTGCAGTTGCATCAACTGATCTCTCTCCCATACCTACACCCTATTTGGATTTCGCTGACGTGTTCTCCAAACAGGGTGCTGAGGTTCTTCCACCCCATAGGCCGTATGACTGTGCCATAGACCTTATCCCAGGTTCGGTTCCACCTAAAGGCAGGGTTTACCCCCTGTCGATACCTGAGTCGGAGGCCATGTCGACCTATATAAGAGAGAGCTTAGAGAAGGGGTTCATTCGTAAGTCTGTCTCTCCCGCGGGAGCTGGGTTTTTCTTTGTTCGGAAGAAAGAGGGTGATTTGCGTCCCTGCATAGATTACAGGGGTCTCAACGCAATCACAATAAAGAACAAATACCCATTACCTTTAATTTCGGAGCTCTTTGACAGACTGAGAGGAGCTCAAGTTTTTACGAAGTTGGATCTGCGGGGTGCGTATAACTTGGTACGAATTCGAAAGGGTGACGAATGGAAGACCGCTTTTAACACCCGAGACGGTCACTATGAATACCTCGTCATGCCTTTTGGGTTATGTAATGCACCCGCAGTATTTCAGGACTTCGTAAATGATGTGTTCAGGGATTTACTGTTATCCTCAGTAGTGGTGTATCTGGACGACATCCTGATTTTTTCTCCTGATCTGGAGACTCATCGTCAGGATGTCGTTCGTGTCCTTTCCCGTTTAAGGGAGCACTCATTGTTTGCTAAACTCGAGAAATGTGTATTCGAGCAGTCCTCATTGCCTTTTTTGGGTTACATTATCTCACAAGAGGGGCTGGCTATGGATCCTGCGAAGCTCTCTGCTGTCCTGCAATGGTCCGAACCTCATTCCTTGAAGGCGGTGCAACGCTTCTTAGGATTTATAAATTATTACAGGCAGTTCATACCCCATTTTTCTACTTTGGTGGCCCCTTTGGTGGCCTTGACTAAGAAAGGTGCTAATCCCAAAGCCTGGTCTACTGAGACATCTCAGGCTTTTGAGGCAGTAAAAAGACACTTTTCAACTGCTCCCGTTCTTCAAAGACCTGATGAGAGTAAGCCCTTCCTCTTAGAGGTTGATGCCTCTTCAGTGGGTGCTGGTGCGGTCTTGTATCAAAAGAACGGTGCAGGTAGAAAAAGGCCGTGTTTCTTCTTTGCTAAAACCTTTTCACCGGCAGAGAGAAACTATACCATTGGGGATAGGGAACTGCTCGCCTTGAGATTAGCCTTGGAGGAGTGGCGTCACTTGCTGGAAGGAGCGAAACATCCTTTCCAGGTCTATACAGACCATAAGAATCTGACGTACTTACAAACCGCTCAGCGTCTGAATCCTCGCCAAGCCCGCTGGTCCTTGTTTTTCTCCCGCTTTCACTTCTCCATCAACTATTTGTCTGGGAGTAAGAATAACAAGGCAGACGCCCTGTCTCGCTCTATGCTTTCTACCCAGGAAGAGATTGACGAACCTCGTCTTATCCTTCCCTCCAGGGTTTTTCATACGCTCTCTCCTGTGACGTTAGACCAAATCCCACCGGGCAAGACATTTGTTCCGCCTGATCGACAGAATGATATACTGTCATGGGCCCACACCTCAAAGGTGGGTGGGCATTTTGGTATTAGGCGGACACGAGAGTTACTGGAGAGGTGGTATTGGTGGCCACACTTAGCCAGCCACGTCAAGAGATATGTCGGTTCCTGCTACTCGTGTGCTCGCAACCGTCCATTACGGCAGAGACCGGCTGGGCTCTTGCATCCTTTACCAGTGCCAGATAGACCATGGGAGGTGGTAGGCATGGACTTTGTGGGTGATCTTCCATGTTCACAGGGACATAGATTTGTGTGGGTCATTACGGACCATTTCTCCCGGATGGTTCATCTCGTACCGTTATCGAGAATCCCATCTTCCAGGGTACTAGCCAAACTATTCCTCAAGCATGTCTTTAGGCTTCACGGGATGCCAGATCGTATCATTTGTGATAGAGGCCCGCAATTTACTTCCCGTTTCTGGCGAGATCTTTGTAGCCTTCTGCAAATTGAGTTGAATCTCTCTTCGGCATACCATCCGGAGACTAATGGTTTGGTTGAACGTACCAATCAATCTATGATTATATACCTTCGACACTTTGTTGCTGAGAACCACGATAACTGGTCCTCCCTCCTACCCTGGGCAGAATTTGCCCTTAACAATTCGCTGGCTGAGGCCACTGGGCAGACACCGTTCGTACTCAATAATGGGCAACACCCTAGGGTACCGGTACCGTTTCCCGCTGCTGCACCTCCTCCTCTTGTGGCCGACTGGGCAACTAATGCCAGAGAGGTTTGGGATCGGACTCAAGAGTCGATCCAAGCAGCTAAGGACCGTATGAAGACGGTGTCCGATCGGTTTCGTCGCCCGGCTCCTGTCTTTTCTCCAGGGGACTTTGTGTGGCTCTCTGCAAAACACGTGAGACTTAGAGTGAGCTCTGTCAAATTTGCTCCTCGCTTCCTGGGTCCTTATGAGGTTCTTCGACAGGTAAATCCTGTAGTCTATCAATTGAAGTTACCTGTCCATCTTAGGATTCATGACAAATTCCATGTCTCACTGCTAAAGCCGGCTATTTTACCTCACGCTCGTGAAGTGCACTCTCCTGCCTCTGATTCCTCTCGCTCTAGCTATGAGGTACGAGCCATAGTTGGTTCTAAGATAGTTAGAGGGCGCAGGTTCTTCTTGATAGATTGGGAGGGCTATGGCCCGGAACATCGCTCTTGGGAGCCTGAGGAGGCTGTCCATGCTCCCGACTTAGTTGCCGATTATCTGCGTCGCCGGGAGGGGGGCCCTTGAGGGGGAGGTACTGTTACGGTTGCTGCGAGCACTGGAGACTATGTCCAGATTTCTTGCTACTGCACATGTGCGAGCGCTGGAGACTAAGTCCAGATTTCTTGCTACTGCACATGTGCGAGCGCTGGAGACTAAGTCCAGATTTCTTGCTACTGCACATGTGCGAGCGCCGGAGACTAAGTCCAATCTTGGAGCCATTGCACATGTGCGGGTGACATCATCGCTGACACGAGGTCACATGTCTCTGACACCTTCTATGCCGATTGGTCGCTGGTCATGTGCTTGTGACGTCTTGCTCGGTGATAGGCCAGCATGACGTCACTCCTGTCGTTCTGGAAGCGGATTGGCTCTGGTGTCCTCCATCTTGGATGAGGCACAGAGTCTATATAAGACCCTGACACACGCCGCATGGTGCTCAGTCCTCTTGGTTCATGCATATGAGTAGACGCTCTGTGCGCGTTCCTCTAGGCATTCCTCTGTCTATGCTAGGTGAGCGCTACCGGCAGGGTAGCGTTCTTATACCTTACAGCTTCGGCTGCTGTCCGTATCCTTACCTCTTAGGGGAGCGGACATAGGCAGGTGCCTGAGGCACATGGTCTGGCTGGGCCTTGTGATTGTACTCGTAGGTGGACGTTGCCGCTAGGGTAACGTTCCTTATACTGCGTCTGGCAGTTGTTCGTATCCTCGCACACTAGGGGAGCGAACAGAGGTAGGAGCTTTGTGCGGCTTACGCTGCTGTTCGTCTCTTTTGCACCACTAGAAGAGCGGACCTAGGCAGGTGCCATATCTAGTGGTTCGTGTCCTCGCACACTAGTGGAGCGAACGCAGGTAGGAGCTTTGTGCGGCTTACGCTGCTGTTCGTCTCTTTTGCACCACTAGAAGAGCGGACCTAGGTAGGTGCCATTTCGCACACATTGCCTTTGTATCTGTGATTATTAACAGAGATCATTCCACACACCCTCCAAGTAAGGGAGGAATTGCTTTACTTTCTTATTATATCCTTCTGTGAGTTAACAGAGGTATTGCACTCTGCCATAGTCTGCAGCAAAGTCTTTGCACGGTGGACCCTGACTGTCTGATACTCCTTTCGGTTATTATCAGACAGCCCCCCGTAACAGTACCTAGTTGTATCCTAAACGTGGCTATTGGACTTTTGTCAATTCACAGTATTGGAACGTTATTTGCAGCACGTCTGCCTGCATTGCACACTCTAACTTTTTAAACTCGGCCATTATACTAGCAAACACTCACTGTACCAAGTTGTATCCTAAACGTGGCTTTTGTACTTTTGTCTATTCACAGTATTGGAACGTTATTTGCAGCACGTCTGCCTGCATTGCACACTCTAACTTTTTTAAACTCAGCCATTATACTAGCAAACACTCACTGTACCTAGTTGTATCCTAAACGTGGCTATTGTACTTTTGTCAATTCACAGTATTGGAACGTTATTTGCAGCACGTCTGCCTGCATTGCACACTCTAACTTTTTTAAACTCAGCCATTATACTAGCAAACACACAGTGTACCTAGTTGTATCCTAAACGTGGCTTTTGTACTTTTGTCTATTCACAGTATTGGAACGTTATTTGCAGCACGTCTGCCTGCATTGCACACTCTAACTTTTTTAAACTCAGCCATTATACTAGCAAACACTCACTGTACCTAGTTGTATCCTAAACGTGGCTATTGGACTTTTGTCAATTCACAGTATTGGAACGTTATTTGCAGCACGTCTGCCTGCATTGCACACTCTAACTTTTTTAAACTCAGCCATTATACTAGCAAACACTCACTGTACCAAGTTGTATCCTAAACGTGGCTTTTGTACTTTTGTCTATTCACAGTATTGGAACGTTATTTGCAGCACGTCTGCCTGCATTGCACACTCTAACTTTTTTAAACTCAGCCATTATACTAGCAAACACTCACTGTACCTAGTTGTATCCTAAACGTGGCTTTTGTACTTTTGTCTATTCACAGTATTGGAACGTTATTTGCAGCACGTCTGCCTGCATTGCACACTCTAACTTTTTTAAACTCAGCCATTATACTAGCAAACACTCACTGTACCTAGTTGTATCCTAAACGTGGCTATTGTACTTTTGTCTATTCACACTACTGCAAATCTATGTGCAGCACCTCTGCATGACAACCTCGTGCTCTGTTTTTAATAAGCTATAATGATAGCACAAAATACTGCCATTTTGTGGCATCATAGAACTGGCTGTTGTATTCCATTAGTGCCCCACTGGTGACAAGCTATTTCTAGCACCTCTACATCACACCCTCATGCACATTTTGCTACGCTAATGTTATAGCAAACTCATGGAATTCATTGCTGCATTTCATAATTCGGAGGGATAGAAAGTCAGGCTTCCTTTAGCTTTTCCTTCTGTTCATAGACAGCATCTCCAAGACAAATTTCCCCTCCACGTCTAAGTGTAGAGAGGCAGCAAGTGCGCATGCGTGTGCCGATGTACCCCAGCTGCAGCATAATTACAGTGTTTCGCCTAGTGAGTATGCTCAGCCTGACTGTGCCATTCCTGACGCTAAGTCTTCATTTCGGGATACAGCGCATGCTCCCACACTAAGTGTGAAAAGCCTCTTTGCACAGGTGCTTGCATTCCGTGCCGGGTCTAAGTCCTGTTTTGTGCCTAGACACCATGCTAAAGCTGATAGTCTTTTTTCAGAGACTGTATTTCATGCTACTGAGCATGCTCAGGCACTTCCTGCATCAGAGACTAGGTCCGGTAATGAACTCTTTGGCCCTGGCCCTGATGTGGGGGTCCCATATAGACCACAGGGCATCAGGTGTCCTCCCAAATGGCTTGCAGAGGCCCACACCTATGACTTGTCATCGCATTATTGATGGTCAGACGATGACTGGTGAGGTGTTTGGGTCATGGCAGCCATGAGGTCATCATTGAAGTTGCGTTTCCAAATAGGACGCTAGTTATGCCACTCATGACGTGTCACTCTACTTTTGTCTATAGGAGGTGCATTGTGGTTCACCATGGTTTGGGGCGGACCCAGGTTATCAAAGGGGCTGGAGCCAACAAGGAGGTGCACAGTCTTCTATTATGCTCCGAAAGAGCACACCTCCATGTGTTGAACCCATTGCGGCTTTAGGCCAGAGGTAGGCAGGGATAGGGTGGTGGATGCAGGCCACCACCACAGTTGGTAACGCAGAACGGTTAAGACCAGCTCCTGTCCTAACAGTCCTGCTTGTGCAGCCCAGTGGCATTAACAGGCCTGCTGCTGCTGATGCGCCTGCTGTCCACAGGTGTGGCCCCTACGCACACGGTCAGCGTACTCAATGGCCCCTGTGTTGTTAACAGGGAGTTCCTGGGCTGGGTGGGCATGTGGACCCTGTGACGCTAACAGGGCTCACAGTCTCCAGATCCGAATGGCGTCTAACTCGGTTCAGGCTACTATTAGTTTCATAGCCACACAGCTCTGTATCCTCCACCAAACCTTCCAGTTGCCAACCTCTCCTTTTCCAACTGGGAGCACGGTGGACACTGACTGCTGATGGGGATATATACCTTTCTCTTTCTTTTCTTATTAATTTTCGTTATATAGCGGTCACAGATTATATACCACTTTATCCAAATCTGCCAGTCCCACTGTAACAGATGTTGTTTCTTCAGCAAATGTTACAGTTGCTTAACCACCAAATCCACGGACCAAAATTTTTTTCCCCTTTCCAACACACCTGTTCCCCTTTCCAACAGCATCTGTCCTTTTCCAACTCATTTTGGGATATGACCAAAAGTGCAACTGTGCAGGGACACCGTACTCAACGCCATCTCAGCACAGCAGCCATCCCTCGGTCCCTCCGATGTGGACAAGTAAAAGACCATTTCCTCCTATCCATGACAAAGCGTTGAGATTCACTCTGTGCAGCACTGGTGTTTAGTGGAAAAGTAGATCTAAGATTGCGTACCACATGCTGCAGATACTCCTGTATACGTGCGTCTATTTCTATGGCAGGAATTAGTTCGGCAAATTTTGTCTTGTACCGGGGATCTAACAGTGTGGCAACCCAGTATTCTGGATTACTTTGAATTCGTACAATCCGAGGGTCATGTTGTAGGTAGTGCAGCAAGAATCCGCTCATGTGTCTTGTGCATCCAGGAGGACCAAGTCCTTGGTGTGTTGGTGGCAGAGAGGTGAGAATCGTGCATACTTCCTCTGTCCTCTACCCACAACCTCGCACAACCGAAATGTGAGCAAGCTCTCACTCATCTGCTGAGTCTTCCATGCCGATCGCCAGTTCGTCCTCCATTTCTTCATGGGCTCCTGCACTTTCATCAACACTTTTTGCTGATACTATGCGCCCTTGTTAATCCCTCTCCCTCACTATGACTGCCGCATAGGTGCCGCTGACCATCTGGACCTCGTAGATCTTGTTATCCCTTCCGCATATGACTCCTCCTGTACTTCCTCCCCTTCCTCTTGTCCCAACACCTGACTCTGAATAATAATTACAGTGTGCTCCATCATGTAGATGACCAGAATTGTCACCCTGAGAATGACATTGCCAGTGCTAAACATCTTCGTCGACATTTCAAAACTGTGTAGCAGGGTGCATAGGTCCTTGATCTGACACCACTCCAGCAGCGTGATCTGCACCACCTCTGGATCAAGTTATCCCAGGCTATATGTCTTACCGTATTTCAGCAGGGCTCTGCGGTGCTGCCACACACGCTGCAACATGTGCAGATTCCAATTCCTGCGTGTCGGAACATCGCATTTCCGGCGTTTAACTGCCAGACCCTAAGACTTCCGGAGTGATGAAAGTTGTTGAGCTGCTGTGTGCGCACGATGGAAGTGAGCACATAGTGAGCGTGCCCGCTGCACAAGTCCATGTAGGCCGTGATGGCGTTTTAAAAATTGCTGGAGAATTCGGTTCAACACGTGAGCCATACAAGGCACGTGTGTCACATTGCCCTGACGATGGCCCACAGCCAGGTTTGCATCATTGCCGCACACGGCTGTTAAGTCACCAACGTAGTCCGCTCCGTCAATTTGTACTCCGGTTGCCAGGTGACAACGTGTTCCTTTCATGAATAGTGCTGATGATGGGAGAGTAGTCGATGCCAGCGGCGCAGGTGGACGCAGGTTATGCTCACCCACTGGGCTGCATTACCTTGACAGATGCAGAATCTCTGGCTGAATGTAGCTGGTGGGTATCTCACAGATGAAATACCATCATTCAGCTACAACCAATGGGAAGACACCACACCCTTTTTTATGCCCATCCTGTCTGCAGACCACTGCCAGACATAGCTATGAACCTCTGGTTAATTTTACCCCCAGTTCAGTTTTATGATTTTGTGTGCTTGTTACCTGACTACTTTTCCTGCTTGCTGTTTATGTACCTTGTTGGCCGATACGCATTTCACCTCTGCTTGTTTTCTGATTAAGTCCTGGCCGTCCCATTCTGTTCCTGTTCCTCAATTAATGTTTTGACCCTGCCTGACTACTATTCTCTGGAATAGCGGTGTGACTCACATTTCCCATACATTTCAAAGTAAAACTTTGACTGCCTGATGGCATTGAGCTCTGCTGCCAGCATAGTAAGGAGGTGTGTGGTAGTCCTTGTGCGCAGTTGCAAGGAAGGGTAGCCTGACCACACAGGGTTTGCGCCAAGGTAGAGGACCCACACGAGGTTGAAGAGGCAGAAGCAGTGTATTAACTTCTATATACAGAACAAGGATTGAAACAACTCGTGGGGACGGCAAGACTTGTACAGCAGACCCTTCTCCATCTCTCACCATAGTTTGCCAGTGCCCAGTCAGTGACATGTAATGACCCTGTCTATGCTTACTGGTCCAAGTATCTGTGTTGAAATGCACCCTGTCGCACACAGATTTTCTCAAGGAAGTGGTGATGATGTTGTGTGCGACATGCTGGTGTAGCGCGGGCATGCTTTTCTTGGAGAAGCAGTGGTGATTGGGCATCTGGTACTGGGGCACAGCGACAGACATAAGGTCTGTAAAATCCTGTGTGTCCACTACGCGTAAAGGCAGCATTTCGGTAGCCAACAGCTTACAGAGGGATAGTCAACCACTTAGCTTTGTCATGGGTCGCAGTAAGTGGCCTTTTATTTGACCACATCTGAGGGACAGAGATCTGGCTGCTGTCTGTAGACGGTGTTGAGTAGGGTGTCCCTGGAAAAATGCAGGTTTGTGAGAAAAGTGCAGGCGGAGACATGATGTTGCCTTCATCTTGCCTTCAGATCTGTTCATCTTGTATCATTTTTAAAAAACACAGCAAGCAAGGGTTACTCCAAGCGGAGTCTACCTTTTTTCCCAAAATTGGGCACACAGACACCCCATCAGTGGCAGCACTTGTGCCCTAGTTGCAAACAGGATGTTTTGATTTGCATCAAGCACATTCCAAATCCACAAGCATTTACTCTCCCCAGGATGACACAGGGGTAGTAAATTCCTTCTGGATCCATGACTTGTTCATTTTGATGAACGTCAGTCTGTCCACATTGTCACTGGACAGACGCGTGCGCTTATCTGTCAGCACACACCCAGCAGCACTGAAGACACGTTCAGAGACAACGCTGGCAGCTGGACACGACAAAATCTCCAAGGCGTAACTGGAGAGCTCTGTCAATTTTTCTAGATTTGAAGCCCAAAAGGAGCAAGGCTCCATTTGCAAAGTCATTGCATCGATGTTCATTTGGAGATACTCCTGTATCATCCTCTCCATCCGTTGACTATGTGTCAGACTTGTTGTCTCTGGTGGCCTTGCAAAGGAGGGTCTAAAAAAATTATGAAAAGATTCCATAAAATTGCTGTTACCAGCACCAGATACGGTCCTACTGGTTCGGGTAGACTGTTGAAGATGACGAGGCCGTCCCATGTTTGTCAAGTTACAACTGGGAGAATCACTCCCTTCACCTGCACGGTTGTTTGGTGGAAAAGCCGAGCTAAGATCGAGTAACAGCTTATGCTGATACTCCTGCATACGTGCGTCCCTTTCTATGGGTGGAATTATGTCACAAAATTTGGACTTGTCCCGGGGATCTAATAGTGTGGCAAGCCAGTAGTCATCATCACTTCTAATTTTGACAATACGAGGGTCATGTTGGAGGTAGTGCAACAAGAAGGCACTCATGTGTCTTGCGCAGCCATGCGGACCAAGTCCACGCTGTGTTTGTGGCATAGAGGTGCTAACCGTTCTTTCTTCCTCTGTCATCTCCCCCCAACCTCTTTCAACTGAAATTTGACCAAGGTCCCCCTCATCTGCTGAGTCTTCCATGTCCATGGACAGTTCGTCCTCCATATCTTCATGTCCTCCTGCACCTTCCTCAACATGTCGCCTGCTACCATGCGCCCTTGTTGATCCCTGTCCCCCATGGTCCCATGCCTGCCGCGTTGGTGATGATGAACGTCTGGACCTTGGTGATGTTGTTGTGTCTTGCGCATATGAATCCTCCTGTAGTTCCTCCCCTTCCTGTTGTCCCACCCCCTGACTACGAATAGTGTTTAGCGTGTGCTCCAGCATGTAAATGACTGTAATCGTCATGCTGATAATGGCATTGTCAGCGCTAAACATATTCGTCGCCATGTCGAAACTGTGCAGAAGGGTGCATAGGTCCTTGATCTGAGATCACTCCATCAGGGTGATCTGCCCCACTTCTGCATCTCGTTGGCCCAGGCTATACATCATGACGTATTGCACCAGGGCTCGCCGGTGCTGCCACAGTCGCTGTAACATGTGGAGAGTTGAATTCCAGCGTGTCGCCACATCGCATTTCAGGCGATGAACCGGCAGGCCGAAAGACTTCTGGAGCGATGCAAGTCGCTCTGCTGCGGCGCTTGAACGGCGGAAGTGAGCTGACAGTTTTCGTGCCCTGTTCAGAAGGCCATCTAGGCCGGGATAGTGTGTTAAAAATTGCTGGACGACAAGGTTCAACACGTGAGCCATACAAGGTACGTGTGTCACCTTGCCCAGGCGAAGGGCCGCACCCAGGTTTGCAGCATTGTCGCACACGGCCTTACCAGGCTGCAGGTTGAGTGGAGACAACCATTTATTAAACTCGGACCGCAGAGCTGACCACAACTCCTCAGCTGTGTGACTCTTATTCCCAAGACATGTCAAGCTAAAGACCGCCTGATGCCGTTGCGCTCTGCTGCCAGCATAGTAATGAGGGGTGCGTGATTTCTTCTGCGCAGTGAGAACGCTGGTGGCCTGACCAGGCAGGCTTGGGGTGGAGGTGGAGGACACAGATGAGGTGGAGGATGCAGAAGCTGTGGCGGAACTTGGACAGACATAGAATTGACACACAAGTCGTGGGGACGGCAAGACTTGTGCAGCAGACCCTTCACCATCTATCACCATAGTTACCCAGTGCCCAGTCAGCGACATGTAACGTCCCTGTCCATGCTTACTGGTCCAAGTATCGGTGGTGAAATGCACCCGTTCACACACAGAGTTTCTCAAGGAAGCGGTGATGTTGTGTGCGACATGCTGGTGTAGCGCGGGCACACCTTTCTTAGAGAAGTAGTGGCGACTAGGCATCTGGTACTGGGGCACAGCGACAGATATAAGGTCTCTAAAATCCTGTGTGTCCACTAGGCGGAAAGGCAGCATTTCTGTAGCCAACAGCTTACAGAGGGATAGAGTCAACCTCTTCGCTTTGTCATGGGTCGCAGGAAGTGGCCTTTTATTTGACCACATCTGAGGGACAGAGATCTGGCTGCTGTGTGTAGACGGTGTTGAGTAGGGTGTCCCTGGAAAAATGCAGGTTTGTGAGGAAAGTGCAGGCGGAGACATGATGTTGCCTTCATCCAAAGTTGGTGCTATCGATGTCTGAGAGAGCTGTACACACTCACTTGTTTCCCCTTCCAAACCAACTGACGACCTACCAAGCAAACTGCCTGTTGCGGTTACAGTGGTGGAAGTTGTGGGTGGAAAAACAGGTGTGACAGCTGTCCCCACAGTCCTAGAAGATGACGAGCGCGCGGATGCCCTGGAAGGGGCAGGCGGTGGATGGTTGGCTCCACTAGGCCGCATTGCAGCACGGTGAGCTTCCCACCAGGCCATATGATATTTATTCATGTGACGATTCATGGAAGAAGTTGTCAAACTGCTGAGGTTTTGACCTCTACTAAGATAACCATGCCAAATGTTACAGATCACATAATTTGGCCGATCTTTTTTTATGTCAAAAAAGGACCAGGCTAGGCAAGGCTTAGAGGCCATGCGACCTGTTGATCCACCCCGAATAATGCTCAGAGGCAGAGTGGTGGCTGAGGATGCAGTTGTAGACGTGCTACCAGTGCTCCGACTGTGTCCAGGAAGGCGCCAGGTTACTTCGACGTCGGTTGCATCCTCCTCCACCGCCTCTATTGACCTCCTCGAGTGTCTGACTGTGGGTTGACAGTAGGTGGGATCTAGAACTTCATCATCAATTGTTGTGTTTGCACTCCCCTCCCCCTCAGACCGAGTTTCTTCTTGCCCTGACCGAATATTTAAGTTGTCATCCCAATCGGGTATCTGCGTCTCATCTTCATCAGTATGTTCCTCATTGCCTATAACCACAGTTGTTGGAAAGGCAGCATTTTGGTAGCCAACAGTTTGCATATGATGAAAGTCAACCTCCAAGCCATGTCATGCCCTTCTAAAAGCATGTAAAACACAGCGAGGGGACTCCAACCACAGTCTCCCTCGTTGCCACTAACTGGGCCACACACACCCCACTTGACTGGCATCGGTTGAGCCCCCTTTTGAAAAAGAAAAAGATGCTTTGCATGAAGCACTCTCAAAAATACGCGTGCCTTTCCCGTCCCCTGGCTGACCCAGGGGAAGAAAAGTCCTCTGAGAGCCATGACTTGTTCGTCTTGGTTCTTTTAGAAACACAGCGAGGGGACTCCAACCACAGTCTCCCTCGTTGCCACTAACTGGGCCACACACACCCCACTTGACTGGCATCGGTTGAGCCCCCTTTTGAAAAAGAAAAAGATGCTTTGCATGAAGCACTCTCAAAAATACGCGTGCCTTTCCCGTCCCCTGGCTGACCCAGGGGAAAAAAAGTCCTCTGAGAGCCATGACTTGTTCATCTTGGTTCTTTTAGAAACACAGCGAGGGGACTCCAACCACAGTCTCCCTCGTTGCCACTAACTGGGCCACACACACCCCACTTGACTGGCATCGGTTGAGCCCCCTTTTGAAAAAGAAAAAGATGCTTTGCATGAAGCACTCTCAAAAATACGCGTGCCTTTCCCGTCCCCTGGCTGACCCAGGGGAAGAAAAGTCCTCTGAGAGCCATGACTTGTTCATCTTGGTTCTTTTAGAAACACAGCGAGGGGACTCCAACCACAGTCTCCCTCGTTGCCACTAACTGGGCCACA
Organism: Anomaloglossus baeobatrachus; assembly: GCF_048569485.1. Lineage (NCBI taxonomy): Eukaryota > Metazoa > Chordata > Amphibia > Anura > Aromobatidae > Anomaloglossus > Anomaloglossus baeobatrachus. Next base: position 244,258,051 of record NC_134354.1, on the reverse strand, counting down.
CACACCCCACTTGACTGGCATCGGTTGAGCCCCCTTTTGAAAAAGAAAAAGATGCTTTGCATGAAGCACTCTCAAAAATACGCGTGCCTTTCCCGTCCCCTGGCTGACCCAGGGGAAGAAAAGTCCTCTGAGAGCCATGACTTGTTCGTCTTGGTTCTTTTAGAAACACAGCGAGGGGACTCCAACCACAGTCTCCCTCGTTGCCACTAACTGGGCCACACACACCCCACTTGACTGGCATCGGTTGAGCCCCCTTTTGAAAAAGAAAAAGATGCTTTGCATGAAGCACTCTCAAAAATACGCGTGCCTTTCCCGTCCCCTGGCTGACCCAGGGGAAGAAAAGTCCTCTGAGAGCCATGACTTGTTCATCTTGGTTCTTTTAGAAACACAGCGAGGGGACTCCAACCACAGTCTCCCTCGTTGCCACTAACTGGGCCACACACACCCCACTTGACTGGCATCGGTTGAGCCCCCTTTTGAAAAAGAAAAAGATGCTTTGCATGAAGCACTCTCAAAAATACGCGTGCCTTTCCCGTCCCCTGGCTGACCCAGGGGAAGAAAAGTCCTCTGAGAGCCATGACTTGTTCATCTTGGTTCTTTTAGAAACACAGCGAGGGGACTCCAACCACAGTCTCCCTCGTTGCCACTAACTGGGCCACACACACCCCACTTGACTGGCATCGGTTGAGCCCCCTTTTGAAAAAGAAAAAGATGCTTTGCATGAAGCACTCTCAAAAATACGCGTGCCTTTCCCGTCCCCTGGCTGACCCAGGGGAAGAAAAGTCCTCTGAGAGCCATGACTTGTTCGTCTTGGTTCTTTTAGAAACACAGCGAGGGGACTCCAACCACAGTCTCCCTCGTTGCCACTAACTGGGCCACACACACCCCACTTGACTGGCATCGGTTGAGCCCCCTTTTGAAAAAGAAAAAGATGCTTTGCATGAAGCACTCTCAAAAATACGCGTGCCTTTCCCGTCCCCTGGCTGACCCAGGGGAAGAAAAGTCCTCTGAGAGCCATGTCCACATTGTCAGTGGACAGACACGTGTGCTTATCTGCCAGCAGACCCACAGCAGCACTGAAGACAGGTTCCGAGAGAACGCTGGCTGCAGGACACGACAAGATCCCCAAGACGTACGTGGCGAGCTCAGGCAATTTATCAACATTGGAAGCCTAAAATGAGCAGGGCTCAAGTTGCACAATAATGGAATCGATGTTTCCTTGCATATACTCATATATCTGTGTGTCCTACTCTTTTTCCTTGTCCAGCTCTTTTGTTTTCGCATGAGTATATGTCCTTGTCACTTTCCCATGTGTTGTGAGTTGTTTGTGACCTTTTGGACACCTTTGAGGGTGTTTTCTAGGTGTTTTTCTGTGTTTGTGATTGCCTGCCATTGTTTCCTATGCAGTTCGAGTTCGGTTCGTCGAACGTTCGACGAACCGAACTCGAACGGGAGGTCCGTTCGGCGAACCAACCTCGAGCCGAACCGCGACCGGTTCGCTCATCTCTACTCATTATAACTAAGCCATTACACTAGCAAACACTCAGTGTACCTAGTGGCATTCTATACGTGGCTATTGGACTTTGCTATAGTCCCACTAGTGCAAAGACATTTGCAGAGCGCGTCTGCCTGCATTGCACACTCCAACACATTATAACTAAGCCATTACACTAGCAAACACTCAGTGTACCTAGTGGCATCCTATATGTGGCTATTGGACTTTGCTATAGTCCCACTAGTGCAAAGACATTTGCAGAGCGCGTCTGCCTGCATTGCACACTCCAACTCATTATAACTAAGCCATTACACTAGCAAACACTCAGTGTACCTAGTGGCATCCTATACGTGGCTATTGGACTTTGCTATAGTCCCACTAGTGCAAAGACATTTGCAGAGCGCGTCTGCCTGCATTGCACACTCCAACTCATTATAACTAAGCCATTACACTAGCAAACACTCAGTGTACCTAGTGGCATCCTATACGTGGCTATTGGACTTTGCTATAGTCCCACTAGTGCAAAGACATTTTCAGAGCGCGTCTGCCTGCATTGCACACTCCAACTCATTATAACTAAGCCATTACACTAGCAAACACTCAGTGTACCTAGTGGCATCCTATCTGTGGCTATTGGACTTTGCTATAGTCCCACTAGTGCAAAGACATTTGCAGAGCGCGTCTGCCTGCATTGCACACTCCAACTCATTATAACTAAGCCATTACACTAGCAAACACTCAGTGTACCTAGTGGCATCCTATCTGTGGCTATTGGACTTTGCTATAGTCCCACTAGTGCAAAGACATTTGCAGAGCGCGTCTGGCTGCATTGCACACTCCAACGCATTATAACTAAGCCATTATACTAGCAAACACTCAGTGTACCTAGTGGCATCCTATACGTGGCTATTGGACTTTGCTATAGTCACACTAGTGCAAAGACATTTGCAAAGCGCGTCTGCCTGCGTTGCACACTCCAACTCATTATAGCTAAGCCATTACACTAGCAAACACTCAGTGTACCTAGTGGCATCCTATACGTGGCTATTGGACTTTGCTATAGTCCCACTAGTGCAAAGACATTTGCAGAGCGCGTCTGCCTGCGTTGCACACTCCAACTCATTATAACTAAGCCATTACACTAGCAAACACTCAGTGTACCTAGTGGCATCCTATCTGTGGCTATTGGACTTTGCTATAGTCCCACTAGTGCAAAGACATTTGCAGAGCGCGTCTGCCTGCATTGCACACTCCAACTCATTATAACTAAGCCATTACACTAGCAAACACTCAGTGTACCTAGTGGCATCCTATCTGTGGCTATTGGACTTTGCTATAGTCCCACTAGTGCAAAGACATTTGCAGAGCGCGTCTGCCTGCATTGCACACTCCAACTCATTATAACTAAGCCATTACACTAGCAAACACTCAGTGTACCTAGTGGCATCCTATCTGTGGCTATTGGACTTTGCTAGAGTCCCACTAGTGCAAAGACATTTGCAGAGCGCGTCTGCCTGCGTTGCACACTCCAACTCATTATAACTAAGCCATTACACTAGCAAACACTCAGTGTACCTAGTGGCATCCTATCTGTGGCTATTGGACTTTGCTATAGTCCCGCTAGTGCAAAGACATTTGCAGAGCGCGTCTGCCTGCATTGCATACTCCAACTCATTATAACTAAGCCATTACACTAGCAAACACTCAGTGTACCTAGTGGCATCTTATAAGTGGCTATTGGACTTTGCTATAGTCCCACTAGTGCAAAGACATTTGCAGAGCGCGTCTGCATGCGTTGCACACTCCAACTCATTATAACTAAGCCATTACACTAGCAAACACTCAGTGTACCTAGTGGCATCCTATCTGTGGCTATTGGACTTTGCTATAGTCCCACTAGTGCAAAGACATTTGCAGAGCGCGTCTGCCTGCGTTGCACACTCCAACTCATTATAACTAAGCCATTACACTAGCAAACACTCAGTGTACCTAGTGGCATCCTATCTGTGGCTATTGGACTTTGCTATAGTCCCACTAGTGCAAAGACATTTGCAGAGCGCGTCTGCCTGCGTTGCACACTCCAACTCATTATAACTAAGCCATTACACTAGCAAACACTCAGTGTACCTAGTGGCATCCTATCTGTGGCTATTGGACTTTGCTATAGTCCCACTAGTGCAAAGACATTTGCAGAGCGCATCTGCCTGCGTTGCAATCTCCAACTCATTATAACTAAGCCATTAGACTAGCAATTTTTGCTGCCAGTTTAAGGCCTGTAGTTGCATTGTCAGGGATATTTATTCTTTATTATTCTGCTGTTAATAAAGCTAGACCACCACTGCAATCTACACCACCTCTCAATTTTTACTACCACATTTTCAGTCCACAATCTTGTCGCAATCAACATGAGTGGCAAAATGACAGATGCTGGTGGAAAGGGGAAGAGGCGTGGTGTAAAAGGCAAAAAAGGTTTTGTCTGTGGGGAAGGTGGCAAAGCTCCATTATCATCTGCTGAAGATAGACCCTCTACCAGCAAAAGTAAGATGTCTACTACTTACCATGGAAAATCCGATGTGCTCCCTTTTTTACGGACACGAACAACAGGAAGAAAGGTAGATGATGGGCAAAAAAGGAAAATGCTTGAATGGATCTCAAGTGGTCCAACAAGTGCCCTCTCAGCCACTTCAAGTACCGCATCCAAAAAACACCAGTCCTCTGAGTTGTCATCCCAATCACACTTGATTTCTCCCAGCTCTGAAGTCTCCATCAGCCCTGCACAGTATGGTGGAACTGAGATGGCTGAGTCTGCAGAGCTGTTCAGTCACACTATAGCCTGGGAATCAGAGGTCTGCTCCCAAGCTACAGTGAGTACAGAACAGGAAATGGTCTGCAGTGATGCCCAGAACCTTTGTGACTCGGATTCAGGCCGTGAGGAACAAGTTTCTGAGCATAATGTTGACCCTTTGTCACAAACTGTAACACCTGTGGTTATAGACAATGAGGAACATTCTGATGAAGATGAGACGCAGATACCCGATTGGGATGACAACTTAAATATTCGGTAAGGGCAAGAAGAGGCTCGGTCAGAGGGGGAGGGGAGTGCAAACACAACAATTGATGATGAAGTTCTAGATCCCACCTACTGTCAACCCCCAGTCAGGCACTCGAGGAGGTCAACAGAGGCGGTGGAGGAGGATGCAACCGACGACGAAGTTACCTTGCGCCTTCCTGGACAGAGTCGGAGCACTGGTAGCACGTCTACAACTGCATCCTCAGCCACCACTCTGCCTCTGAGCATTATTCGGGGTGGATCAACAGGTCGCATGGCCTCTAAGCCTTGCCTAGCCTGGTCCTTTTTTGACATAGAAAAAGATCGCCCAAATTATGTGATATGTAAAATTTGTCATGGTCGTCTTAGTAGAGGTCAAAACCTCAGCAGTTTGACAACTTCTTCCATGAATCGTCACATGAATAAATATCATATGGCCCGGTGGGAAGCTCACCGTGCTGCAATGCAGCCTAGCGGAGCAAACCATCCACCGCCTGCCCCTTCCAGTGCATCCGCGCGCTCGTCATCTTCTAGGACTGTTGAGACAGCTGTCACACCTGTTTTTCCACCCACAACTTCCACCACTGTAACCGCAACAGGCAGTTTGCTTGGTAGGTCGTCAGTTGTTTTGGAAGGGGAAACAAGTGAGTGTGTACAGCTCTCTCAGACATCGATAGCACCAACGTTGGATGAAGGCAACATCATGTCTCCGCCTGCACTTTCCTCACAAACCTGCATTTTTCCAGGGACACCCTACTCAACACCGTCTACACACAGCAGCCAGATCTCTGTCCCTCAGATGTGGTCAAATAAAAGGCCACTTCCTCCGAGCCATGACAAAGCTAAGAGGTTGACTATCCCTCTGTAAGCTGTTGGCTACCGAAATGCTGCCTTTCCGCCTAGTGGACACACAGGATTTTAGAGACCTTATGTCTGTCGCTGTGCCCCAGTACCAGATGCCTAGTCGCCACTACTTCTCTAAGAAAGGTGTGCCCGCGCTACACCAGCATGTCGCACACAACATCACCGCTTCCTTGAGAAACTCTGTGTGTGAACGGGTGCATTTCACCACCGATACTTGGACCAGTAAGCATGGACAGGGACGTTACATGTCGCTGACTGGGCACTGGGTAACTATGGTGATAGATGATGAAGGGTCTGCTGCACAAGTCTTGCCGTCCCCACGACTTGTGTGTCAATCCTCTGTCTGTCCAAGTTCCGCCACTGCTTCTGCATCCTCCACCTCATCTGGGTCCTCCACCTCCGCCCCAAGCCTGCCTGGTCAGGCCACCAGCGTTCTCACTGCGCAGAAGGAATCACGCACGCCTCATTACTATGCTGGCAGCAGAGCGCAACGGCATCAGGCGGTCTTTAGCTTGACATGTCTTGGGAATAAGAGTCACACAGCTGAGGAGTTGTGGTCAGCTCTGCGGTCCGAGTTTAATAAATGGTTGTCTCCACTCAACCTGCAGCCTGGTAAGGCCGTGTGCGACAATGCTGCAAACCTGGGTGCGGCCCTTCGCCTGGGCAAGGTGACACACGTACCTTGTATGGCTCACGTGTTGAACCTTGTCGTCCAGCAATTTTTAACACACTATCCCGGCCTAGATGGCCTTCTGAACAGGGCACGAAAACTGTCTGCTCACTTCCGCCGTTCAAGCGCCGCAGCAGAGCGACTTGCATCGCTCCAGAAGTCTTTCGGCCTGCCGGTTCATCGCCTGAAATGCGATGTGGCGACACGCTGGAATTCAACTCTCCACATGTTACAGCGACTGTGGCAGCACCGCAGAGCCCTGGTGCAATACGTCATGACGTATAGCCTGGGCCAACGAGATGCAGAGGTGGGGCAGATCACCCTGATGGAGTGGTCTCAGATCAAGGACCTATGCACCCTTCTGCACAGTTTCGACATGGCGACGAATATGTTTAGCGCTGACAATGCCATTATCAGCATGACGATTCCAGTCATTTACATGCTGGAGCACACGCTAAACACTATTCGGAGTCAGGGGGTGGGACAACATGAAGGGGAGGAACTACAGGAGGATTCATATGCGCAAGGGACAACAACATCACCAAGGTCCAGACGTTCATCATCACCAACGCAGCAGGCATGGGACCATGGGGGACAGGGATCGACAAGGGCGCATAGTAGCAGGCGAAATGTTGAGCAAGGTGCAGGAGAACATGAAGAAATGGAGGACGAACTGTCCATGGACATGGAAGACTCAGCGGATGAGGGAGACCTTGGTCAAATTTCAGTTGAAAGAGGTTGGGGGGAGATGTCAGAGGAAGAAAGAACGGGTAGCACCTCTATGCCACAAACACAGCGTGGACTTGGTCCGCATGGCTGCGCAAGACACATGAGTGCCTTTTTGTTGCACTACCTCCAACATGACAGTCGTATTGTCAAAATTAGAAGTGATGATGACTACTGGATTGCCACACTATTAGATCCCCGGTACAAGTCCAAATTTTGTGACATAATTCCAGCCATAGAAAGGGACGCACGTATGCAGGACTATCAGCAGAAGCTGTTACTCGATCTTAGCTCGGCTTTTCCACCAAACAACCGTGCAGGTGCAGGGAGGGAATCTCCCAGTTGTAACTTGACAAACATGGGACGGTCTCGTCATCTTCAACAGTCTACCCGTACCAGTAGGACCGTATCTGGTGCTGGTAACAGCAATTTTATGGAATCTTTTCATAATTTTTTTTAGACCTTTTGCAAGGCCACCAGAGACAACAAGTCTGACACATAGTCAACGGCTGGAGAGGATGATACAGGAGTATCTCCAAATGAACATCGATGCCATGACTGTGCAACTGGAGCCTTGCTCCTTTTGGGCTTCAAACCTAGAAAAATGGCCAGAGCTCGCAACTTACGCCTTGGAGATTTTGTCGTGTCCAGCTGCCAGCGTTGTCTCTGAACGTGTCTTCAGTGCTGCTGGGTGTGTGCTGACAGATAAGCGCACGCGTCTGTCCAGTGACAATGTGGACAGACTGACGTTCATCAAAATGAACAAGTCATGGATCCAGAAGGAATTTACAACCCCTGTGTCATCCTGGAGAGAGTAAATGCTTGTGGATTTAGAATGTGCTTGATGCAAATCTAGCTGTGAAGTGTACAACTATGGCACAAGTGCTGCCACTGAATGGGTGGGTGTGTGTGGGGCACAATTTTTGGAAAAAAGGGAGACTCCGCTTGGAGTAACCCTTGCTTACATTGTTTTTAAAAGAAGCCAAGATGAACAGAGCTGGGATCAGGAAAGACTTTGCTACCTACCCCGGTGTCATGCTGGGGACGGTTAATTATGGCGTATTTTTGAATGTGCTTGATGCAAATCAAAACATCCTGTTTGCAACTAGGGCCCAAGTGCTGCCACTGATGGGGTGGGTGTCTGTGTGGCCCAATTTTTGGAAAAAAGGGAGATTCCGCTTGAAGTAACCCTTGCTTGCTGTGTTTTTAAAAGAAGCCAAAATGAACAGAGCTGGGATCAGGAAAGACTTTGCTACCTACCCTGGTGTCATCCTGGGGACGGTTAATTATGGCGTATTTTTGAATGTGCTTGATGCAAATCTAGCTGTGAAGTGTACAACTAGGGCACAAGTGCTGCCACTGAATGGGTGGGTGTGTGTGGGGCACAATTTTTGGAAAAAAGGGAGACTCCGCTTGGAGTAACCCTTGCTTACATTGTTTTTAAAAGAAGCCAAGATGAACAGAGCTGGGATCAGGAAAGACTTTGCTACCTACCCTGGTGTCATCCTGGGGACGGTTAATTATGGCGTATTTTTGAATGTGCTTGATGCAAATCTAGCTGTGAAGTGTACAACTAGGGCACAAGTGCTGCCACTGAATGGGTGGGTGTGTGTGGGGCACAATTTTTGGAAAAAAGGGAGACTCCGCTTGGAGTAACCCTTGCTTACATTGTTTTTAAAAGAAGCCAAGATGAACAGAGCTGGGATCAGGAAAGACTTTGCTACCTACCCTGGTGTCATCCTGGGGACGGTTAATTATGGCGTATTTTTGAATGTGCTTGATGCAAATCTAGCTGTGAAGTGTACAACTAGGGCACAAGTGCTGCCACTGAATGGGTGGGTGTGTGTGGGGCACAATTTTTGGAAAAAAGGGAGACTCCGCTTGGAGTAACCCTTGCTTACATTGTTTTTAAAAGAGGCCAAGATGAACAAGTCATGGTTCAGCAAAGACTTTATCTACCTACCCCGGTGTCATGCTGGGGACGGTTAATTATGGCGTATTTTTGAATGTGCTTGATGCAAATCAAAACATCCTGTTTGCAACACAGGCATTGGTGGGATAGCTTTATGCTTTTTTTGATCAAAAACAGTGTTTACTAAGTACCCTATATTTATATGCACTATGCTTTTATTTAGTTACAGCAGGGTATGTTTTCACAATTTTTCCCTTGGTTTCTCTTTGTCTAATGGCCAGTGTGAACATGAGCTCACAAGCTCCATGTATACCATCTCATACTCCGGCTCACTTTTTTGTTTTTATGTAGTTTTTTTGTATTCAGTACAAATGGGGTGTGGCCCTCCCTCTTGGTGAGCTGGACATTTCATTCTGTGAATCCCCCTTACTGTGTGTGTCCTGTTGGGACCCGGTCGCTCTCAGCCCTTAGCCACATTGAGGCCTATTTTAGACCCATGGTAAGGTTTTAATATTAGAGAGTGTAGGTACTATCCCAACTGGGTACACCTTGGCGTTGGTGGGATAGCTTTATGCTTTTTTTGATCAAAAACAGTGTTTACTAAGTACCCTATATTTATATGCACTATGCTTTTATTTAGTTACAGCAGGGTATGTTTTCACAATTTTTCCCTTGGTTTCTCTTTGTCTAATGGCCAGTGTGAACATGAGCTCACAAGCTCCATGTATACCATCTCATACTCCGGCTCACTTTTTTGTTTTTATGTAGTTTTTTTGTATTCAGTACAAATGGGGTGTGGCCCTCCCTCTTGGTGAGCTGGACATTTCATTCTGTGAATCCCCCTGACTGTGTGTGTCCTGTTGGGACCCGGTTGCTCTCAGCCCTTAGCCACATTGAGGCCTATTTTAGACCCATGGTAAGGTTTTAATATTAGAGAGTGTAGGTACTATCCCAACTGGGTACACCTTGGCGTTGGTGGGATAGCTTTATGCTTTTTTTGATCAAAAACAGTGTTTACTAAGTACCCTATATTTATATGCACTATGCTTTTATTTAGTTACAGCAGGGTATGTTTTCACAATTTTTCCCTTGGTTTCTCTTTGTCTAATGGCCAGTGTGAACATGAGCTCACAAGCTCCATGTATACCATCTCATACTCCGGCTCACTTTTTTGTTTTTATGTAGTTTTTTTGTATTCAGTACAAATGGGGTGTGGCCCTCCCTCTTGGTGAGCTGGACATTTCATTCTGTGAATCCCCCTGACTGTGTGTGTCCTGTTGGGACCCGGTCGCTCTCAGCCCTTAGCCACATTGAGGCCTATTTTAGACCCATGGTAAGGTTTTAATATTAGAGAGTGTAGGTACTATCCCAACGGGGTACACCTTGGCGTTGGTGGGATAGTTTTATGCTTTTTTTGATCAAAAACAGTGTATACTAAGTACCCTATATTTTTATGCACTATGCTTTTATTTAGTTACAGCAGGGTATGTTTTCACAATTTTTCCCTTGGTTTCCCTTTGTCTAATGGCCAGTGTGAACATGAGCTCACAAGTAGAGTTGAGCGCGGTTCGTGGTTCGTGGTTCTCCAGTTCTAGGCTCGAGTGATTTTGGGGCATGTTCTAGATCGAACTAGAACTCGAGCTTTTTGCAAAAGCTCGATAGTTCTAGAAACGTTCGAGAACGGTTCTAGCAGCCAAAAAACAGCTAAATCATAGCTTGGTTTCTGCTGTAATAGTGTAAGTCAGTCTGTGAATCAAACTATTATCACATTTCAGTGTATAGTGTGCGTGAACAGCGCCTTCAGATCACTGCTGTTTCTATAATGGCGATCGCCATTTTTTTTTTTTTTCTTGTCTTCCTTCCCTAAGCGCGCGCGTCTTGTTGGGCGGGCCAGCATGTCAGCCAATCACAGACACACACACAGCTAAGTGGACTTTGAGCCAGAGAAGCAAAGGCATGTGTGATAGGATCTGCATGTCACATGTCCCTGCATTATAAAACCGGACATTTTCTTCACGGACGCCATTATCTGCCTTCTGCGTCTTTGGTGTCAGACATCACTGTCGCAGCTCCGTCATCCTGAGTCCTATAGCCGATACAGCTGTATGCGCTGCATACACAGCGTTAGACAGCATAGGGAGAGCACTTTATAGCAGTACTTTTAAGGGCTCAAACCGGCAGGGTCAGAGTTAAGGTGACAGGTCCTGAAAACAGCGCCAGCGTCTGTGCAGCCAAGGTCAGGGATTTCCTCCCTGCATTTCACCATTAGGAGGGAATAGAAAGGCAGGCTTCCATTCCTCTACCCAGAGCACAACAATCCTGCCACTGTACCCTCTTGTCCTCTGCACACTCCAACTCATAACTAAGCCATTATACTAGCAAACACTCAGTGTACCTAGTGGCATCCTATCTGTGGCTATTGGACTTTGCTATAGTCCCACTAGTGCAAAGACATTTGCAGAGCACGTCTGCCTGCATTGCACACTACAACTAATTATAACTAAGCCATTATACTAGCAAACACTCAGTGTACCTAGTGGCATCCTATACGTGGCTATTGGACTTTGCTATAGTCCCACTAGTGCCAAGACATTTGCAGAGCGCCTCTGCCTGCGTTGCACACTCCAACTAATTATAACTAAGCCATTATACTAGCAAACACTTAGTGTACCTAGTGGCATCCTATACGTGGCTATTGGACTTTGCTTTAGTCCCACTAGTGCCAAGACATTTGCAGAACGCATCTGCCTGCGTTGCACACTCCAACTAATTATAACTAAGCCATTATACTAGCAAACACTTAGTGTACCTAGTGGCATCCTATACGTGGCTATTGGACTTTGCTTTAGTCCCACTAGTGCCAAGACATTTGCAGAACGCATCTGCCTGCGTTGCACACTCCAACTAATTATAACTAAGCCATTATACTAGCACACACTCAGTGTACCTAGTGGCATCCTATACGTGGCTATTGGACTTTGCTATAGTCCCACTAGTGCCAAGACATTTGCAGAGCGCATCTGCCTGCGTTGCACACTCCAACTAATTATAACTAAGCCATTATACTAGCACACACTCAGTGTACCTAGTGGCATCCTATACGTGGCTATTGGACTTTGCTATAGTCCCACTAGTGCCAAGACATTTGCAGAGCGCATCTGCCTGCGTTGCACACTCCAACTAATTATAACTAAGCCATTATACTAGCAAACACTTAGTGTACCTAGTGGCATCCTATACGTGGCTATTGGACTTTGCTTTAGTCCCACAAGTGCCAAGACATTTGCAGAACGCATCTGCCTGCGTTGCACACTCCAACTAATTATAACTAAGCCATTATACTAGCACACACTCAGTGTACCTAGTGGCATCCTATACGTGGCTATTGGACTTTGCTATAGTCCCACTAGTGCCAAGACATTTGCAGAGCGCATCTGCCTGCGTTGCACACTCCAACTAATTATAACTAAGCCATTATACTAGCACACACTCAGTGTACCTAGTGGCATCCTATACGTGGCTATTGGACTTTGCTATAGTCCCACTAGTGCCAAGACATTTGCAGAGCGCATCTGCCTGCGTTGCACACTCCAACTAATTATAACTAAGCCATTATACTAGCAAACACTTAGTGTACCTAGTGGCATCCTATACGTGGCTATTGGACTTTGCTTTAGTCCCACTAGTGCCAAGACATTTGCAGAACGCATCTGCCTGCGTTGCACACTCCAACTAATTATAACTAAGCCATTATACTAGCACACACTCAGTGTACCTAGTGGCATCCTATACGTGGCTATTGGACTTTGCTATAGTCCCACTAGTGCCAAGACATTTGCAGAGCGCATCTGCCTGCGTTGCACACTCCAACTAATTATAACTAAGCCATTATACTAGCAAACACTCAGTGTACCTAGTGGCATCCTATACGTGGCTATTGGACTTTGCTATAGTCCCACTAGTGCCAAGACATTTGCAGAACGCATCTGCCTGCGTTGCACACTCCAACTAATTATAACTAAGCCATTATACTAGCACACACTCAGTGTACCTAGTGGCATCCTATACGTGGCTATTGGACTTTGCTATAGTCCCACTAGTGCCAAGACATTTGCAGAGCGCATCTGCCTGCGTTGCACACTCCAACTAATTATAACTAAGCCATTATACTAGCAAACACTCAGTGTACCTAGTGGCATCCTATACGTGGCTATTGGACTTTGCTTTAGTCCCACTAGTGCTAAGACATTTGCAGAACGCATCTGCCTGCGTTGCACACTCCAACTAATTATAACTAAGCCATTATACTAGCAAACACTTAGTGTACCTAGTGGCATCCTATACGTGGCTATTGGACTTTGCTTTAGTCCCACTAGTGCCAAGACATTTGCAGAACGCATCTGCCTGCGTTGCACACTCCAACTAATTATAACTAAGCCATTATACTAGCACACACTCAGTGTACCTAGTGGCATCCTATACGTGGCTATTGGACTTTGCTATAGTCCCACTAGTGCCAAGACATTTGCAGAGCGCATCTGCCTGCGTTGCACACTCCAACTAATTATAACTAAGCCATTATACTAGCACACACTCAGTGTACCTAGTGGCATCCTATACGTGGCTATTGGACTTTGCTATAGTCCCACTAGTGCCAAGACATTTGCAGAGCGCATCTGCCTGCGTTGCACACTCCAACTAATTATAACTAAGCCATTATACTAGCAAACACTTAGTGTACCTAGTGGCATCCTATACGTGGCTATTGGACTTTGCTTTAGTCCCACTAGTGCCAAGACATTTGCAGAACGCATCTGCCTGCGTTGCACACTCCAACTAATTATAACTAAGCCATTATACTAGCACACACTCAGTGTACCTAGTGGCATCCTATACGTGGCTATTGGACTTTGCTATAGTCCCACTAGTGCCAAGACATTTGCAGAGCGCATCTGCCTGCGTTGCACACTCCAACTAATTATAACTAAGCCATTATACTAGCAAACACTCAGTGTACCTAGTGGCATCCTATACGTGGCTATTGGACTTTGCTATAGTCCCACTAGTGCCAAGACATTTGCAGAGCGCATCTGCCTGCGTTGCACACTCCAACTAATTATAACTAAGCCATTATACTAGCACACACTCAGTGTACCTAGTGGCATCCTATACGTGGCTATTGGACTTTGCTATAGTCCCACTAGTGCCAAGACATTTGCAGAGCGCATCTGCCTGCATTGCACACTCCAACTAATTATAACTAAGCCATTATACTAGCAAACACTCAGTGTACCTAGTGGCATCCTATACGTGGCTATTGGACTTTGCTTTAGTCCCACTAGTGCCAAGACATTTGCAGAACGCATCTGCCTGCGTTGCACACTCCAACTAATTATAACTAAGCCATTATACTAGCAAACACTTAGTGTACCTAGTGGCATCCTATACGTGGCTATTGGACTTTGCTATAGTCCCACTAGTGCCAAGACATTTGCAGAGCGCATCTGCCTGCGTTGCACACTCCAACTAATTATAACTAAGCCATTATACTAGCAAACACTCAGTGTACCTAGTGGCATCCTATACGTGGCTATTGGACTTTGCTATAGTCCCACTAGTGCCAAGACATTTGCAGAACGCATCTGCCTGCGTTGCACACTCCAACTAATTATAACTAAGCCATTATACTAGCACACACTCAGTGTACCTAGTGGCTTCCTATACGTGGCTATTGGACTTTGCTATAGTCCCACTAGTGCCAAGACATTTGCAGAGCGCATCTGCCTGCGTTGCACACTCCAACTAATTATAACTAAGCCATTATACTAGCAAACACTCAGTGTACCTAGTGGCATCCTATACGTGGCTATTGGACTTTGCTTTAGTCCCACTAGTGCCAAGACATTTGCAGAACGCATCTGCCTGCGTTGCACACTCCAACTAATTATAACTAAGCCATTATACTAGCAAACACTTAGTGTACCTAGTGGCATCCTATACGTGGCTATTGGACTTTGCTTTAGTCCCACTAGTGCCAAGACATTTGCAGAGCGCATCTGCCTGCGTTGCACACTCCAACTAATTATAACTAAGCCATTATACTAGCAAACACTCAGTGTACCTAGTGGCATCCTATACGTGGCTATTGGACTTTGCTTTAGTCCCACTAGTGCCAAGACATTTGCAGAACGCATCTGCCTGCGTTGCACACTCCAACTAATTATAACTAAGCCATTATACTAGCAAACACTTAGTGTACCTAGTGGCATCCTATACGTGGCTATTGGACTTTGCTATAGTCCCACTAGTGCCAAGACATTTGCAGAGCGCATCTGCCTGCGTTGCACACTCCAACTAATTATAACTAAGCCATTATACTAGCAAACACTCAGTGTACCTAGTGGCATCCTATACGTGGCTATTGGACTTTGCTATAGTCCCACTAGTGCCAAGACATTTGCAGAACGCATCTGCCTGCGTTGCACACTCCAACTAATTATAACTAAGCCATTATACTAGCACACACTCAGTGTACCTAGTGGCATCCTATACGTGGCTATTGGACTTTGCTATAGTCCCACTAGTGCCAAGACATTTGCAGAGCGCATCTGCCTGCGTTGCACACTCCAACTAATTATAACTAAGCCATTATACTAGCAAACACTTAGTGTACCTAGTGGCATCCTATACGTGGCTATTGGACTTTGCTATAGTCCCACTAGTGCCAAGACATTTGCAGAGCGCATCTGCCTGCGTTGCACACTCCAACTAATTATAACTAAGCCATTATACTAGCAAACACTCAGTGTACCTAGTGGTATCCTATACGTGGCTATTGGACTTTGCTTTAGTCCCACTAGTGCCAAGACATTTGCAGCACGTCTGCCTGCGTTGCACACTCCAACTAATTATAACTAAGTTACATTGTCAGGGATATTTATTCTTTATTATTCTGCTGTTAATAAAGCTAGACCAACACTGCAATCTTCACCACCTCTCAATTTTTACTACCACATTTTCAGTCCACAATCTTGTCGCAATCAACATGAGTGGCAAAATGACAGATGCTGGTGGAAAGGGGAAGAGGCGTGGTGGAAAAGGCAAAAAAGGTTTTGTCAGTGGGGAAGGTGGCAAAGCTCCATTATCATCTGCTGCAGATAGACCATCTACTAGCAAAAGTAAGATGTCTACTACTTATTGTGGACAATCCGATGTGCTCCCTTTTTTACGGACACGAACAAGAGGAACAAAGGTAGATGATGGGCAAAAAAGGAAAATGCTTGAATGGATCTCAAGTGGTCCAACAAGTGCCCTCTCAGCCACTTCAAGTACCGCATCCAAAAAACACCAGTCCTCTGAGTTGTCATCCCAATCACACTTGATTTCTCCCAGCTCTGAAGTCTCCATCAGCCCTGCACAGTATGGTGGAACTGAGATGGCTGAGTCTGCAGAGCTGTTCAGTCACACTATAGCCTGGGAATCAGAGGTCTGCTCCCAAGCTACAGTGAGTACAGAACAGGAAATGGTCTGCAGTGATGCCCAGAACCTTTGTGACTCGGATTCAGACCGTGAGGACCAAGTTTCTGAGCATAATGTTGACCCTTTGTCACAAACTGTAACACCTGTGGTTATAGACAATGAGGAACATACTGATGAAGATGAGACGCAGATACCCGATTGGGATGACAACTTAAATATTCGGTCAGGGCAAGAAGAGGCTCGGTCTGAGGGGGAGGGGAGTGCAAACACAACAATTGATGATGACGTTCTAGATCCCACCTACTGTCAACCCTCAGTCAGGCACTCGAGGAGGTCAACAGAGGCGGTGGAGGAGGATGCAACCGACGACGAAGTTACCTTGCGCCTTCCTGGACAGAGTCGGAGCACTGGTAGCACGTCTACAACTGCATCCTCAGCCACCACTCTGCCTATGAGCATTATTCGGGGTGGATCAACAGGTCGCATGGCCTCTAAGCCTTGCCTAGCCTGGTCCTTTTTTCACATCGAAAAAGATCGCCCAACTCATGTGATATGTAACATTTGTCATGATTCTGTTAGTAGAGGTCAAAACCTCAGCAGTTTGACAACTTCTTCCATGAATCGTCACATGACTAAATATCATAAGTCCCGGTGGGAAGCTCACCGTGCTGCAATGCGGCCTAGCGGAGCGAACCATCCACCGCCCGCCCCTTCCAGTGCATCCGCGCGCTCTTCATCTTCTAGGACTGTGGGGACAGCTGTCACACCTGTTTTTCCACGCAAAACTTCCACCACTGTAACCGCAACAGGCAGTTTGCTTGTAAGGTCGTCAGTTGGTTTGGAAGGGGAAACAAGTGAGTGTGTACAGCTCTCTCAGACATCGATAGCACCAACGTTGGATGAAGGCAACATCATGTCTCCGCCTGCACTTTCCTCACAAACCTGCATTTTTCCAGGGACACCCTACTCAACACCGTCTACACACAGCAGCCAGATCTCTGTCCCTCAGATGTGGTCAAATAAAAGGCCACTTCCTCCGACCCATGACAAAGCTAAGAGGTTGACTCTATCCCTCTGTAAGCTGTTGGCTACCGAAATGCTGCCTTTCCGCCTAGTGGACACACAGGATTTTAGAGACCTTATGTCTGTCGCTGTGCCCCAGTACCAGATGCCTAGTCGCCACTACTTCTCTAAGAAAGGTGTGCCCGCGCTACACCAGCATGTCGCACACAACATCACCGCTTCCTTGAGAAACTCTGTGTGTGAACGGGTGCATTTCACCACCGATACTTGGACCAGTAAGCATGGACAGGGACGTTACATGTCGCTGACTGGGCACTGGGTAACTATGGTGATAGATGGTGAAGGGTCTGCTGCACAAGTCTTGCCGTCCCCACGACTTGTGTGTCAATCCTCTGTCTGTCCAAGTTCCGCCACTGCTTCTGCATCCTCCACCTCATCTGGGTCCTCCACCTCCGCCCCAAGCCTGCCTGGTCAGGCCACCAGCGTTCTCACTGCGCAGAAGGAATCACGCACCCCTCATTACTATGCTGGCAGCAGAGCGCAACGGCATCAGGCGGTCTTTAGCTTGACATGTCTTGGGAATAAGAGTCACACAGCTGAGGAGTTGTGGTCAGCTCTGCGGTCCGAGTTTAATAAATGGTTGTCTCCACTCAACCTGCAGCCTGGTAAGGCCGTGTGCGACAATGCTGCAAACCTGGGTGCGGCCCTTCGCCTGGGCAAGGTGACACACGTACCTTGTATGGCTCACGTGTTGAACCTTGTCGTGCAGCAATTTTTAACACAGTATCCCGGCCTAGATGGCCTTCTGAACAGGGCACGAAAACTGTCTGCTCACTTCCGCCGTTCAAGCGCCGCAGCTGAGCGACTTGCATCGCTCCAGAAGTCTTTCGGCCTGCCGGTTCATCGCCTGAAATCCGATGTGGCGACACGCTGGAATTCAACTCTCCACATGTTACAGCGACTGTGGCAGCACCGCCGAGCCCTGGTGCAATACGTCATGACGTATAGCCTGGGCCAACGAGATGCAGGGGTGGGGCAGATCACCCTGATGGAGTGGTCTCAGATCAAGGACCTATGCACCCTTCTGCACAGTTTCGACATGGCGACGAATATGTTTAGCGCTGACAATGCCATTATCAGCATGACGATTCCAGTCATTTACATGCTGGAACACACGCTAAACACTATTCGGAGTCAGGGGGTGGGACAACAGGAAGGGGATGAGCTACAGGAGGATTCATATGCGCAAGACACAACAACATCACCAAGTTCCAGACGTTCATCATCACCAAGGCGCCAGGCATGGGAGCATGGGGTACAGGGATCAACAAGGGCGCATGGTAGCAGGCGAGATGTTGAGGAAGGTGCAGGAGGACATGAAGAAATGGAGGACGAACTGTCCATGGACATGGAAGACTCAGCAGATGAGGGAGACCTTGGTCAAATTTCAGTTGAAAGAGGTTGGGGGGAGATGTCAGAGGAAGAAAGAACGGTTAGCACCTCTATGCCACAAACACAGCGTGGACTTGGTCCACATGGCTGCGCAAGACACATGAGTGCCTTCTTGTTGCACTACCTCCAACATGACCCTCGTATTGTCAAAATTAGAAGTGATGATGACTACTGGCTTGCCACACTATTAGATCCCCGGTACAAGTCCAAATTTTGTGACATAATTCCAGCCATAGAAAGGGACGCACGTATGCAGGAGTATCAGCAGAAGCTGTTACTCGATCTTAGATCTGCTTTTCCACCAAACAACCGTGCAGGTGCAGGGAGTGAATCTCCCAGTTGTAACTTGACAAACATGGGACGGTCTCGTCATCTTCAACAGTCTACACGTACCAGTAGGACCGTATCTGGTGCTGGTAACAGCAATTTTATGGAATCTTTTCATAATTTTTTTAGACCCTCCTTTGCAAGGCCACCAGAGACAACAAGTCTGACACATAGTCAACGGCTGGAGAGGATGATACAGGAGTATCTCCAAATGAACATCGATGCCATGACTGTGCAACTGGAGCCTTGCTCCTTTTGGGCTTCAAACCTAGAAAAATGGCCAGAGCTCGCAACTTACGCCTTGGAGATTTTGTCGTGTCCAGCTGCCAGCGTTGTCTCTGAACGTGTCTTCAGTGCTGCTGGGTGTGTGCTGACAGATAAGCGCACGCGTCTGTCCAGTGACAATGTGGACAGACTGACGTTCATCAAAATGAACAAGTCATGGATCCAGAAGGAATTTACAACCCCTGTGTCATCCTGGGGAGAGTAAATGCTTGTGGATTTTGAATGTGCTTGATGCAAATCTAGCTGTGAAGTGTACAACTAGGGCACAAGTGCTGCCACTGAATGGGTGGGTGTGTGTGGGGCCCAATTTTTGGAAAAAAGGGAGACTCCGCTTGGAGTAACCCTTGCTTGATGTGTTTTTAAAAGAAGCCAAGATGAACAGAGCTGGGATCAGGAAAGACTTTGCTACCTACCCCGGTGTCATCCTGGGGACGGATAAGAATGACGTATTTTTGAATGTGCTTGATGCAAATCTAGCTGTGAAGTGTACAACTGGGGCACAACTGCTGCCACTGAATGGGTGGGTGTGTGGGGCCCAATTTTTGGAAAAAAAGGGAGACTCCGCTTGGAGTAACCCTTGCTTACATTGTTTTTAAAAGAAGCCAAGATGAACAAGTCATGGGTCAGCAAAGACTTTGCTACCTACCCCGGTGTCATCCTGGGGATGGATAAGAATGGCGTATTTTTGAATGTGCTTGATGCAAATGTAGCTGTGAAGTGTACAACTAGGGCACAACTGCTGCCACTGAAGGGGTGGGTGTGTGTGGGGCCCAATTTTTGGAAAAAAGGGAGACTCCGCTTGGAGTAACCCTTGCTTGATGTGTTTTTAAAAGAAGCCAAGATGAACAGAGCTGGGATCAGGAAAGACTTTGCTACCTACCCCGGTGTCATCCTGGGGACGGATAAGAATGACGTATTTTTGAATGTGCTTGATGCAAATCTAGCTGTGAAGTATACAACTGGGGCACAACTGCTGCCACTGAATGGGTGGGTGTGTGGGGCCCAATTTTTGGAAAAAAAGGGAGACTCCGCTTGGAGTAACCCTTGCTTGATGTGTTTTTAAAAGAAGCCAAGATGAACAGAGCTGGGATCAGGAAAGACTTTGCTACCTACCCCGGTGTCATCCTGGGGACGGATAAGAATGGCGTCTTTTTGAATGTGCTTGATGCAAATGTAGCTGTGAAGTGTACAACTAGGGAACAACTGCTGCCACTGAATGGGTGGGTGTGTGGGGCCCAATTTTTGGAAAAAAGGGAGACTCCGCTTGGAGTAACCCTTGCTTACATTGTTTTTAAAAGAAGCCAAGATGAACAAGTCATGGGTCAGCAAAGACTTTGCTACCTACCCCGGTGTCATCCTGGGGATGGATAAGAATGGCGTATTTTTGAATGTGCTTGATGCAAATGTAGCTGTGAAGTGTACAACTAGGGCACAACTGCTGCCACTGAATGGGTGGGTGTGTGGGGCCCAATTTTTGGAAAAAAAGGGAGACTCCGCTTGGAGTAACCCTTGCTTGATGTGTTTTTAAAAGAAGCCAAGATGAACAGAGCTGGGATCAGGAAAGACTTTGCTACCTACCCCGGTGTCATCCTGGGGACGGATAAGAATGGCGTATTTTTGAATGTGCTTGATGCAAATGTAGCTGTGAAGTGTACAACTGGGGCACAACTGCTGCCACTGAATGGGTGGGTGTGTGGGGCCCAATTTTTGGAAAAAAAGGGAGACTCCGCTTGGAGTAACCCTTGCTTACATTGTTTTTAAAAGAAGCCAAGATGAACAAGTCATGGGTCAGCAAAGACTTTGCTACCTACCCCGGTGTCATCCTGGGGACGGATAAGAATGACGTATTTTTGAATGTGCTTGATGCAAATCTAGCTGTGAAGTGTACAACTGGGGCACAACTGCTGCCACTGAATGGGTGGGTGTGTGGGGCCCAATTTTTGGAAAAAAGGGAGACTCCGCTTGGAGTAACCCTTGCTTACATTGTTTTTAAAAGAAGCCAAGATGAACAAGTCATGGGTCAGCAAAGACTTTGCTACCTACCCCGGTGTCATCCTGGGGATGGATAAGAATGGCGTATTTTTGAATGTGCTTGATGCAAATCTAGCTGTGAAGTGTACAACTGGGGCACAACTGCTGCCACTGAATGGGTGGGTGTGTGGGGCCCAATTTTTGGAAAAAAGGGAGACTCCGCTTGGAGTAACCCTTGCTTACATTGTTTTTAAAAGAAGCCAAGATGAACAAGTCATGGGTCAGCAAAGACTTTGCTACCTACCCCGGTGTCATCCTGGGGATGGATAAGAATGGCGTATTTTTGAATGTGCTTGATGCAAATGTAGCTGTGAAGTGTACAACTAGGGCACAACTGCTGCCACTGAAGGGGTGGGTGTGTGTGGGGCCCAATTTTTGGAAAAAAGGGAGACTCCGCTTGGAGTAACCCTTGATTGCTGTTTTTTTTATAAATGATCCAAGCTGCACAGAGCTGGGATCAGGAAAGACTTAGCTACCTACCCTGGTGTCATCCTGGGGACGGTTAATTATGGCGTATTTTTCAATGTGCTTGATGCAAATCTAGCTGTGAAGTGTGCAACTGGGGCACAAGTGCTACCACTGAAGGGGTGGGTGTGTGTGTGGCCCAATTTTTGGAAAAAAGGGAGACTCCGCTTGGAGTCACCTTGCGGTGTTTTACATGATTTTAGAAGGGCGTGCCATGCCTATATCTGTGTGTCCTCCTCTTTTTCCTTGTCCAGCTGTTTTGTTTTCGCATGAGTATATGTCCTTGTCACTTTCCAATGTGTTTGAGTTGTTTGTCACCTTTAGGACACCTTTGAGGGTGTTTTCTAGGTGTTTTTCTGTGTTTGTGATTGCCTGCCATTGTTTCCTATGCAGTTCGAGTTCGGTTCGTCGAACGTTCGACGAACCGAACTCGAACGGGAGGTCCGTTCGGCGAACCAACCTCGAGCCGAACCGCGACCGGTTCGCTCATCTCTACTCACAAGCTCCATGTATACCATCTCATACTCCGGCTCACTTTTTTGTTTTTACATTCTATACATATACCATATTGTTTGCTTTATAAGACGCACTTTTGTTCCCCCAAATTTTGGGGGAAAGTAGGGGGTGCATCTTATAAGCCAAATATACGGGGGGAGGGGGTGTGTATATATATATATATATATATATATATATACACTGCAGGGTCAGCTCTGGAGTGCTGCTGGGGGCAGGTGAAAGCTGCGGGCGGCAGCGTTAGATCTCCTGCTCCCGCTCATATAATATGCACAGCCGCTGTCCATCACCGTGGTTCTGAAACCGCACCGCAGTGATGGGCTGGGGGAGCGGTGCATAATATATGAGTCTGAGCCCCCCTGTGATGGCACATGCCCCCCCTGTGTTAGATATGGCCCCCATGCTGCTGCTCATCCTAAAATAAAAAAGCTTTACTTACCTCCTCCAGCGTTTCTCCCCAGTGTCCCTGCTTCCACTGTGATCAGGCACGCAGAGATGATCTCACTCTGCTGAGCCGATCACATGACCAGCACAAAGAACCAGGAAGTGGAGGAACAGAAGCACGGAGGGAGACAGGAAGGAGATCAGCGCTGGAAGAGGTAAGGAAAGAGTGTTTTATTTTACTATGGGCAGCAGCATGGGGGCGATATCTAACAGAGGGGAACGTGTGCAATCTATAGGGTGCCATAGGTAGCACAGGGGAACATATGCAATCCATAGGGGGCCATAGGCAGCACAGGGGAACGTATGCAATCTATAGGGGCCATAGGCAGCACAGGGAAATGTGTGCAATCCATAGGGGGCCATAGGCAGCACAGGGGAATGTGGGCAAACCATAGGAGGCCATGGGCAGCACAGTGGAATGTATGCTATCCATAGGGGGCCATAGGCAGCACAGGGGAATGTGTGCAATTCATAGGGGGCCATCGGCAGCACAAGGGAACATGTGCAATCCATAGGGGGACATAGGCAGCACAGGGAACATGTGCAATCCATAGGGGGCCATAGGCAGCACAGGGGAACATGTGCCAGCACAAGGGGGCTATATTCAATATAAGGGGGCCATATCCAGATTAAGGGGGCTAATTTTAGGATGGGGGCTATGAGGGACATATACCCTATATGATTTGTTAGATGGACACTGGCATTATAAGATGGACCCCATTTAACATTAAAAAAAAAAATCTCTTTTCCTTCACCAAATTTGGGGTGCGTCTTATAATCAGGTGCGAAAAATACGGTAATTACATTTTTATCTTTGTTACTAAAACTAAAATTTGGATAATTGGAACTCTTTAACCCTACTATTTTATACTGATCATTCCTATTTTGCTTACAAGCAACATTTTTCAGGATGACAAGTTCATCCAAAATTGTTCAGTATCCGATAAGTAGAATTCTTTAAAAACATATGGTTTTGTTTGTAGGTTAGTGTGTTTGTCGGTTATGGAAAAAATTCTTATGCTATTTCTCCATTAAACAACAAATAAGTAAGACCTTTTTATTGCTTGATTTTATATTCCATTTGCAAGGAGCAGGAGGGAATTTATGGCCCATGAATCTCCAGTCTGTGCTGTCTTACTGCTATTTCTCAGACGGTTAAGCTGCAATAATTGATTTTTTTGTGACGTGGGGAGTGGCATTTTCGTTCCGTCTTCTCCATGTTGCATTTTAAATTGACATGATGTCTTGTACCATGAAACAGTGCAACGATCGTGCCTGACAAAACATCGCTTCTCATTTCACTGCAAGCTCATAGAGTGAGGACGTTACAAGTTTATTTTCCACTTCTAAAATTCCTGCCGCTCCGACTCAAAGCTGTGAAAAATACAGTTTATATAGCAGGAAAAGGGGCAGATTATGTGAAATAGGATGGGGGGATGCTCGCTGAGCTATTTGCAAAGCTTTAACACCAGATATTAAGTTCAAATTTGATTTGTAGCCACATCGGTGACGGCACAACCCATAACCATCGTAATTGCAATAGTATCAGATATCAGGAAACCTGTTATACATGGGGAGGAGTATTGAGTGAGAAAATCTAATTTAAAGAGTGATCAGATTTTCTGGATCAGATATACTAGGTGCTATTTCTAAAAAGAAAATAACCATGTGATAATGCATAATGGTTACGACGGACACTATTGTTGAAAAGCAAGATAGTGACGCCAGGCTTAGACCCAACACTAATAAATGGATGGAAACATCCAATCTTGGTCTCCAATGACTTTGAAGTTTGCTAACGAATACACAATCCCCACTGGTCAACAGCAAAGCCGGCGCACATCAACACAGTAGTTAGATATGTCTTTGAGGAATTAAAACAACAAATTACTTTATTGATCGAGTGTAATGGAAGCAAGGACAGTCTGAGCCATTTGAGATCTTGTGATGAGAGAAAAAGTGAGATTTGACAGCCCCATTATCCCACTGACAATGATTTTATTGTTAAGTATCCATTCCACATGAAATAGAAAAAGAAAGATCAGTCATGGTTCTACATAAGAGCTTATTGCAAACCACCATGGCCCTTTATCTTTGTGATTTATCTAAGTCTTGACAGCTGAGACTTTGAGCCATATGAGTTATAATTCCGTTGGATAAAAATAGATTAATAATACATACAAAACATATAAGAATGTAAAAATAATGATTAATTATACTATAAATTATGATGAAAATGTAAGTAATTGGATAAAGAACACACTGATTTAATAGGAAGTATGATACGATGCCTTATACTTTTTCCAAATCAAGAAATTTTAACAATTGTGTATGTTTAGTAAAAAAAATACTTCATTTTTATTCTCAAGAACATCTACAAAAATAAATAAATAAATACATAACCAAGAGAAGTTTATACTAGGTTTATGGCTACATTTATAAATACATATTGAAGGGTAATCTGTGACAGAGTTTTTTCCATTTCATGTGAAAAAGCATACCCTAGAGACAGAGACCCTGATTCCAGTTATGTGTCACTGGGTTTATGTCACTATGAGTATGGAGATAACAGGGGACCAGGGTCCCTAAACTGGCCATCAGGCTAGGGGGCCCTAGCTATCCCTGATCTCAGAGAGACCTCTAAAGGTGAGAACGTCTGGGCCGCCTTCCTGGCCCTCCTCTTAGCCAGCCCTGATCTAATACCCCCTCCGGGTATTAGGGCCGGAACAGGAGTGGTTAAACCCACAGAAATAGACAAACAGGTGAAACAAAAACTCTATCACACAGCATGCTCACACAGCAGTATAAGATAACCAGTGATAAGGAGATAAATAAAAGAGCAGGGAGGAAGTACAAATCAATACAATGACTAGAAAACTGGGAGACAACAGCACACAGCCCAATATAGCATAAAACTATAGTCAGAATGGTTATACCGATTCCACCATCTTATAAAGGAAGAGAGCAAACGTGATAGGTTGACAATAACATGTGATCCCAGAATCAACAAGCAGACTAGCTGAGTTTAACTCTTGCTAGCCTAACTAAAAATGAGCACACAGCTGGTTGACACCCGAGCCAGTCTGTCGAGCTCAGAAACAACAGAGATAACTTAGTGTAGAGTGTCAGAGTCTGAAATGTGAACAGTGTCTGATGCCGCCATGACACTTGGCGAGTTTTGGGCAAAACCCTGAGTAACAGATACTTGTAGTTTTGATAAAAGCACTTTGTTGTCAGCAGGATATTATCACTAGAGACCTAGTAAACCTGTTGACATGCAGTCTTCCAATATTCATGCATTTTTATATCCCCACTTTTACCACTGATTGACAGCTTTCTCTATTGCAGAGTGCAGACTGAAAGCTGCCAATCATAGGTGTGGATGGCATTATACAGAGCTCAATAGTGATTTTATAAAAAAAAATACAAGGGAGCAGCAGGAACAGAAGAAGTGCGAAAAGTGACCACTTGGTGATAGGTCCTCTTTAATGGTCAGAAATGAAAAGTCTCATCTTCATCAGTATAAGGATAGGAAATATGAGGTATTTTAAAATGGGTTTCCAAACTAAAAAGCAGCATTGAATCACACAGGCACATTTTAATAGAAACAATTTTATAAATGTAATTTCCTAATTGAATTATCTGCTTTGGATATTCCTTACTTGTTATAGGGATCTTTCACAAAAAGCTGATGGTTTCCTTTTGCTAGGTTCCCCATTAATTGGCTGTAATCTTTGGGAAACATGGCAGTATATTCTTTATAATCCAGTTTGGACAACTAAAGAACCCCAAAATGGAAGAGAGTGTCTAAATCTCTATAGTATGGTTCTTCAGAGACTCCTTATGCGGCTCTAGGCATATTTTTGGATTTGTGAAAATGTGATTCATTGACTTAAAAAGCAATTAGAACCTCTATTGTAAAATCATATGAAAATGCTCCAATTTCATATGCAAGATCACCTTAAGCAGAGAACAAATTCTACATTATTTATTACACTTTGAGGTCATTAAAACTTCCCTGATACCTGCAATTTTAATATACTCATAAGTCACCATTGTCACCAAGACACTGTTTTTGCCACTTAATAACTTTTTCAACACAATACAAAGTGAATTAACTTGTACTTATCTCAAAATTATAGAACAAAAAAAGTACAGAGTGTCCTGCAAAATATAATTTAGTCTTTAAAATAGAAAAAGTTTTTTCTGGTCAAAGTAACTTCTAGAGATAATAGGAAAGCCATGTACGTACTGAAGTGGAACTGTCCAAGTTCAAGAGTCTGTGCACTACTTTTACATTGATGGCCTATCCATTGGATAGATCATCAATATCTGATCGGTCAGGGTGCAACATACCACACCCCTGCCAACCAACTGTTATCAAAGCAGCGGCAGTAGAAGACGGCCACAAATGCTCAATTCCAGAGCTGCCCCATCAACTGATAGAAGCCGCAGGCAGGTACTGCACATCTGCCTTCCTTTCAAATCAATAGGAGGCGGATGTGCAGGACCCAGCTGCAGCCGTTATCAAAAGATGGGGTAACTCTCGAACTGAGAATTTCTGGCTGCATGCTGCCACCGCCAACACTGTCAGCAGCTGATCCTTGGCAATGACGGATGTCGGACCCAAGCCGTTCAAACATTGATGACATATCCTAAGAATAGGCCATCATTGTAAAAGTAATGGACAGCCTCTTTAATATATGCTGTGCCAAATGCTCCTTATTCCGCTCAGCAGGAACCATCAGCACAGTACTAATATATACTTTAGTGTAGCATTGACAGAATATTTATTTGATTTTTTGGGGCTGGTATAACTAGTCAGTGGTTTGTGCAGCAAGTGCAGGTTATACTTATTATATTAGACTATGTATCAGTCTATTACATGGCACATTGACTACATATGCACTGTCACTTACTATGCACTGTTCATCCCTACTATTTCTTTTTATCTTACATAGTTGCATAGGTTGAAAAAAGACCTAGGTCCATCTAGTTCAACCTTCCTACACCAATTATTATCAGATTCCGTCTATTTGCATTGAGTTACCTGACATATATTTATTGACCCGCCTCAATTTTACATTATATACTGTACATATATATTTATATTATTTTCTGTCAATGAGCACTTATGAATCTAAAGTTTATCCTTTGCGTGTATGCCCCCTTTTGTGTTGTGTCAACAATTACACCTCATCTTGTCATCCATATTACGTCTTTTCAATAACATTTATTTTATGACTTCATACCAGTGTCTTTAGTGATTCTCCAACATCACATAGGAGGCACAGAGACGGCTGTATTCATAACATAGAAGATACCGGGACTAGTACATGCACATCACATAGGAAACTCAGGGATTGATGAACAACATATGACACATAGGAGATGCTGGGGTTGGTGCATATACAACACATATGAGACACTGAAGGTAGTGCACAAACATTACATAGACACATAGGAAGCAACATAGCTTGTGTGTACATCACATAGGATACACTGGGGCAGGAACATATACATTGCATAGGATATACTGGGACTGCAGCATATACAGTTAGGTCCAGAAATATTTGGACAGTGACACAAGTTTTGTTATTTTAGCTGTTTACAAAAACATGTTCAGAAATACAATTATATATATAATATGGGCTGAAAGTGCACACTCCCAGCTGCAATATGAGAGTTTTCACATCCAAATCGGAGAAAGGGTTTAGGAATCATAGCTCTGTAATGCATAGCCTCCTCTTTTTCAAGGGACCAAAGGTAATTGGACAAGGGACTCTAAGGGCTGAAATTTACTCTGAAAGCGTCTCCCTCGTTAACCTGTAATCAATGAAGTAGTTAAAAGGTCTGGGGTTGATTACAGGTGTGTGGTTTTGCATTTGGAAGCTGTTGCTGTGACCAGACAACATGCGGTCTAAGGAACTCTCAATTGAGGTGAAGCAGAACATCCTGAGGCTGAAAAAAAAGAAAAAATCCATCAGAGAGATAGCAGACATGCTTGGAGTAGCAAAATCAACAGTCGGGTACATTCTGAGAAAAAAGGAATTGACTGGTGAGCTTGGGAACTCAAAAAGGCCTGGGCGTCCACGGATGACAACAGTGGTGGATGATCGCCGCATACTTTCTTTGGTGAAGAAGAACCCGTTCACAACATCAACTGAAGTCCAGAACACTCTCAGTGAAGTAGGTGTATCTGTCTCTAAGTCAACAGTAAAGAGAAGACTCCATGAAAGTAAATACAAAGGGTTCACATCTAGATGCAAACCATTCATCAATTCCAAAAATAGACAGGCCAGAGTTAAATTTGCTGAAAAACACCTCATGAAGCCAGCTCAGTTCTGGAAAAGTATTCTATGGACAAATGAGACCAAGATCAACCTGTACCAGAATGATGGGAAGAAAAAAGTTTGGAGAAGAAAGGGAACGGCACATGATCCAAGGCACACCACATCCTCTGTAAAACATGGTGGAGGCAACGTGATGGCATGGGCATGCATGGCTTTCAATGGCACTGGGTCACTTGTGTTTATTGATGACATAACAGCAGACAAGAGTAGCCGGATGAATTCTGAAGTGTACCGGGATATACTTTCAGCCCAGATTCAGCCAAATGCCGCAAAGTTGATCGGACAGCGCTTCATAGTACAGATGGACAATGACCCCAAGCATACAGCCAAAGCTACCCAGGAGTTCATGAGTGCAAAAAAGTGGAACATTCTGCAATGGCCAAGTCAATCACCAGATCTTAACCCAATTGAGCATGCATTTCACTTGCTCAAATCCAGACTTAAGACGGAAAGACCCACAAACAAGCAAGACCTGAAGGCTGCGGCTGTAAAGGCCTGGCAAAGCATTAAGAAGGAGGAAACCCAGCGTTTGGTGATGTCCATGGGTTCGCAACAAAATATTGAAAATAAAAATTTTTTTTTGGGTTTGGTTTATTTGTCCAATTACTTTTGACCTCCTAAAATGTGGAGTGTTTGTAAAGAAATGTGTACAATTCCTACAATTTCTATCAGATATTTTTATTCAAACCTTCAAATTAAACGTTACAATCTGCACTTGAATTCTGTTGTAGAGGTTTCATTTCAAATCCAATGTGGTGGCATGCAGAGCCCAACTCGCGAAAATTGTGTCACTGTCCAAATATTTCTGGACCTAACTGTATATCACACAAGGAACATTGGGGCTGCAACATGTACATCACATAGGAGACACCGGGGCTGCAAACAATACATCACATAGAGGACGCTGGGTTTAAAGTATATACATCACATAGCAGACACTGAGTTTAGAGCATGTACACTACAGTTCAAAAGTTTAGTGTCACTTAGATATTTCCTTATTTTTGAAAGAAAAGTATTTTTTTTCAATGAAGCTAAAATTAAAGTAAACAGAAATATATTCTATACATTGTTAATGTGGTAAATGACTATTCTAGCTGCAAATCTCTGATTTTTAATGCAATATCTACACAGTGGAACCTCGCTTAACGAGTAACCCAGTTAACGAGAAATTCGCTTAACAAGAAAAGCTTTCTGTAAATTTGTAACTTGATTTATGAGAAAGCTTTGCTGTACGAGCAAAATCCTCACTGCACACACTTCCGGTTCCGTACATCCACCGCGCTCTGACCCGCACTTGCAGTCCACACACACAAACACACTCGCACGCACACACATACAGTATTATGCTCACCTTACCTTCCGTTCCACCGCCGGCCTCATTGTTCTTGTAGTTCCCGGGTACATCGTGACATTCTTGCGGCAAACTACAAGACCCAGGAGGCCGGCGATAGAATGAAAGGTAAGGTGAGCATAATATGTGTACCTTCAGTTCCATCGCCGGCCTCCTGGGTCCTGTAGTTCGCCGCTCCACTCCAGGCTGTGCGTCGGCAACCATAGCGACGAAGCAGGAACTTCCTGACACCGCTACTCAAAGGCAGTGCGCTGGCCAATCAGAGGCAAGTGTCTCCTGCCTTTGACGTCAGCGCTCTGGCAGCAGATGTTCCTCCCTCGTCGTTATGGTAACCCGATATACAGCCCGTACCGGAGAAAGTCCCAGGAGACCGGCGATGGAACGGAAGGTAAGGTGAGCATAACATATGTACCTTCCGTTCCATCGCCGACCTCCTGGGTCCTATAGTTCTCTGCTCCAGGATGTGTATCGGTAACCATCGGCGATGAGGCAGGAACTTCTGCTGTCAGACGCTACTCAAAGGCAGAGCGCTGACCAATCAGAGGCTCCTTCCTTTGACGTCAGCGCTCTGGGTGCAGAAGTTCCTCACTCGTCATCATGGTTACTCGATACACAGCCCGTGCTACTGAACAGCAAGTCCCAGCAGGCCGGCAATGGAACGGAAGGTAAGGTGAGCATATAATATGTGCGTGTGAGTTTGTGTGTGTTTGTACGTGTTTGTGTGTGGTTACACGTGTGTGGAATGGCACAACAGGGGACCAGGATGGGACATTTCACAAGTTGTGGAACGAATTGTTTGCATTGCAATGATTTACTATGGGAAATTGTGCTTTGCCTAACGAGTAACTTGGTTAACAAGCACACTCCCAGAATGGATTGTTCTCGTTAATCAAGGTTCCACTGTATATAGATAGGTGTATAGAGGCCCATTTCCAACAACCACCACTCCAGTGTTCTAATGGTACATTGTGTTTGCAAACTGTGTTAGAAGGCTGATGGATGTTTAGAAAACCCTTGAAAACTCTTGTGCAAGTATGCTAGCACAGCTGAAAACCATTTTGCTGATTAGAGAAGCTAAAAATCTGACCTTCCTTTGAGCTAGTTGAGAATCTGGAGCATTACATTTGTTGGTTCCATTAAACTCTCAAAATGGTCAGAAAAAGAGAACTTTCATGTGAAACTCAACAGTCTATTCTTGTTCTTAGAAATGAAAAATATTCCATGCGAGAAATTGCCAAGAAGCTGAAGATGTCCTACAATGGTGTGTACTACTTCCTTCAGAGGAGAGCATAAACAGGCTCCAACCAGAGTAGAAAAAGAAGTGGGAGGCCCTGCTGCACAACTGAGCAACAAGACAAGTACATTAGAGTCTTTACTTTGAGAAATCGACACCTCACAGGTCCTCAACTGGCAGCTTTTTTAAATAGTACCCGCACAATGTCTGTGTCTATGTCTACAGTGAAGAAGTCTGCAAAGCTGTAATTGCTGCAAAGGGAGCATTCTTTGACACAAGCAAAGTTTGAAAGAGAAAATAACATTTCAAGTAAAAATCAGTATTTCTAATCTAGTCAATGATTGGTCTATATTTTCTATTCATTGTGAGACTCATTTGATAAAAAAGTATGTTTTTTCAAGGAAAGGACAAAATTGTTTGGGTGACCCCAAACTTTTGAACTGCAGTGTACATCAAATAGGAGACATTGGGACTGCTTTCTTCATTGGTGGGGCCTTAAGAGGAAGGCAGAGCACTCTAACTCTGCCAACAAGTACAAAGACAAAATTATTCATTGCATACATTGCAGCTTTTAGTGGTGAACGCTTTGTGTATGTGTTCACACTGTAAGGAAAAATTAAGTGGCCGATGGTTGGCATAGCTGGACAGCCTGTTTGAGCACTATGGTCTCAGGAAGTTTATCCGGGGCATGAGAAAAGAACATTGCTGGAGGTTCCCCACTTCACATTTTAGAAGGTCTATTGTATATACGTCTCATGGGAGTGAGACTGCTATGTGTACATCATATAGGATACACGGAGACTGCTGTATATACATCATATAAGAAAAAGTAATACTGCTGTATACATCACATATGAAGCACAGGGACTGATATATACCATATTTTTCGGACCATAAGACGCACTTTTTTTCCCCCAAATGTTGGGGGAAAGTTGGGGATGCGTCTTATGGTCTGACTATAGGGCTGCGGCCGGGAATGAGGGTGCTGCGGTGGAGCGGGTTATTGGGGGCACGAGCATGCAGCAGCAATGTCTACCGTGACCACGTGGGCCCGCTCATTACATATGCACGCCCATCCTCCCGCCCATTTCTCAGCACAGAAGCCGGCGCTGACAGGTGGGCGGGAGGACGAGCAGGGACGCGCGCATAGTAAAGAGCCGGTCCGCATGATCCCCCCTGGCAATTACAGGCTGGAGTGATCATGTGCTGCTGTATTCACTGCCCTCCGCGCGTCATCATCAGCGTGGGGTGCAGTGAATCAGTGTACTCACCCGTCCCCGTGTGTGGAGCCGTCCCCCTGCAGCACGCGATGTCTTCCTGTCTGTGCCAGTCAGCTGATCTGTGCTGATCAGCTGATCGGCACAGACAGGAAGACATCGCGATGCTGCAAGGGAACGGCTCCACACACACAGGTCAGTGGCGCAGAGAGGAAGATGATCGGTGCTGCAGAAAGTGAGGAAAAGGTGAGTATAAACATTTATTTTTTTTTCTCTGTGCTCTAGTATACAGGCCATATACCAGGATGGTATATGAGCATGATGGGGGCATATAGCATGATGGGAGTATATGAGCAGGATGGATGGGGGGTATATGAACAGGATGAGGGTATATGAACAGGATGAGGGTATATGAACAGGATGGGGATATATGAACAGGATGGGGTATATGAACAGGATGGGGGTATATGAACAGGATAGGGTATATGAACAGGATGGGAGTATATGAACAGGATGGGAGTATATGAACAGGATGGATGGGGGAATAGGAGCAGGATGGATGGGGGGTATATCAATAGGATGGGGGGTATATCAATAGGATGGGGGTCTATGAACAGGATGGGGTATATGGACAGGATGGATGGGGGAATATGAGCAGGATGGATGGGGAGTATATCAATAGGATGGGGGTATATGAATAGGATGGGAGTATATGAGCAGGATGGGGGAATATGAGCAGGATGCTGGTATATGAGCAGGATAGGGGTATATGAGCTGGATGGGGGTATATGAGCAGGATGGGGGTTTATAGCAGGATCATATACAAGGCAGGAGGATCATTACCAGGATGGGGTACCTTAGTAGAGAATTTGGGACATTACCCCCATAACAGTGTCAGCAGCAGATCCTCGCCCCATAACAGTTTGTCATGACTACATTTTTTTGCTTAAAGTTTTATTTTCCTATTTTCCTCCTCTAAAACCAGGGTGTGTCTTATAGTCCGAAAAATACGGTACATCACAATTTACATATCGAGACTGCTGTATATACACATCACATAAGAGGCATAGAGACTGCTGTATACATAACATAGGAGATACCAGGACTAGTGCATATAAATCACATATGAAACGCTAGGGTTGGTGCATGTATGTCATATAGGAGAAGCTGGGGTTGGTGCATATACATTACATAGGAGACACTGAAACTGATGCATATATATAAGATAGGAAACAATGAGGCTGGTTTACACATCCCAAAGGATGGAACATATGCATTACATAGGATACAGTGTGACTGCAGCTTATATATCAAACACGGAACATTGAGACTGCTGCATTATATGACATAGGAGATACTACGGCAGCAGCACATACATAAGATAGGAGACACTAGGGCTGCAGCACATATATTGCATAGGAGACACTGGAGCTACAGCATATACATTACATAGGAAATACTAATTTTGGATCATATACATCAAATAGGAGACACTGGGAGACACATGTGACTGCTTTTTTCATCGGTTGGTCCAGCAGAGGAGCGCAGAGTGCGATAACTCTGTCAACAAGGATCTGGACAAAATTCTAAATTGCATGCACTGCAACTTCAGTAGTGTATGTATGTTTACAAGGTAAGGAGGAATTAAATGGCCAGTGGCTGGCAAAACCAGACAGCCTTCTGAAGCACTATAGTCTCAAGACATTTGCCTGGGGGCCAAAGAACAGAACATTGTCTGCTGTTCACAGCAAGAGGTTCCCCACTTCATGTTTTAGAAGGTTTATGATCCCATAACATCAGTGCTTTTGTGATGTTCTTTCATTTTAATACGATTATTTGGTGCATTTTTGATGTAGCAAACTTTCTTTCTAATTTATCCTAATTTTTATTTATTTATTTATTTTTTTATTTCACACTTGTTTTTATTGTATTTTTTTCTCCTTTTTTTGTCTTTCTTTAATGTTGTGCTTTAAATAAAACTACTTTCCTCTTGAAACTTCTTGTTACTTGGCTTTGACATAACTTTATTGATAACGTCATGTTAGGATTACATGTGGCTTTAGAGCGCAATGCTGTGGAAAAACATAAACATACTAAAAGCGCATATGCTAGTATGATGGACCAGATGAAGGTGCATTGTGCACTGAAACGCGTTGTCTGTTACTGACCGCTATAGGTGTAACTGCTTGCTGACAATGTGTATTGTGGATAACCTTTAAAGAAACCATATTAAAAGTTACAGTATATTTTATTGAAAATGAAATAAGCCATCTTGCCTGAATTATCTGGAGTGACTAGCTGGATCCAATCCCTTGTTTACATAACTATTTAGCATATTATTAGTTATGCAGATTTTTATCATGTCACTGCACTGTTACTGTTTTGCTCTTGGTGCTTGAAAAGTCTGTTTTCTTTTTAAATGCTACAAATTGAAATATAAGCTGCGGTCCCACTGTATGCTATGTAATGTATATGTTCCAGCCCAGTGTATCATATTCCCTAATAGCTTAGGGAGTTATTAGGTTGATTCCCAAGTGAAAGTCACTGGTTTAAATTAAGGAGCAGCTTTGAAGAAGATTTATCAAGAAAAAAGGAACAGCATCATCCACCTCTTTGATAATGGTCTCTCTGCCAAGAAAATTACCAAACTGCATCATGTGAGTGCCTAGACAGTTAGAAGAATATGAAATAAAGTCCAACCATTCAAAAGAAAAAGACATGCACCTTCAGGTAAAATATTGGGTCAACAAGTTGGCTCCTTACAAGGTCTACCAATGTTGGCACTATAAATATGGCAGTATAAGTGGCTTGTATGCTTCATAATAGCAAGATCACAGACATTCATTCAGGCACTATGTGATGCACATTATACAAGTCTAGAATAGTGGACTGAAAAAAGGGGAAGAATCCTCAACTTCCATATCCTCATAAGAACAGTCGGCTGAAGTTTTGAAAAAAGTTAATAAGGTGGACAGCAGAAGATTGGAAACAGGTGATTTGGAGTTATGAGACGAAAGCCAAAAGACTAGGCTCTGATAGGTGCAAATGGTTCTAGGAGAAACAAGGGAAAAAGGGGCTAACAGGATGAGAAATTTTAGAAACTGTGACGTTTGGTGGATGATGCATGATGACATGGTGTTATTTCACAGCCAAAGGCATTGGATACTTGTCCAGGATCAATGGTAGCCTCAATGCTGAGCTATATGTTAGCATCCTACAAGACGAGTTACTTTGTACATTTGAGTGCTGTGGGTTAGAAGAGGACAACATAGTGTTCCAACAGGATAATGAACTGAAGCGTACATCGAGATTGGAGAAGAAATGGTTCAATGTCAATGAAGTAGATTTTCAGGATTGTACACCACAGTTCCCAGACCTAAACCCAGGTAAAAAAATCTTGAGGGTAGAGTTGTAGAAAAAGCTGTATACATGCCCAAGCAAATCGACTAGTATGCACCAATACTGTGAACATGTAGAAGAGACCTGGGATCAGATTTTGGTCAAGAAATCTGATTGCGAGCATGCCCAGAAGGATGCTGGCAAAATTGAAAGCCAAGGATGAATTTATAAAACAATAAAAATGTAAATTTACATTTTTATGAGCAAAACAGCATCAATCCAGTGCCATAGGAATCTGTATGACTAATCAATATTTGCAAGTCAAATTTATGTATGAGATAGCCAAGATGATTGTCTATAAAATGAAGTCTCATGCTGAAAAATGTAGTGGATGGTGAGATAGGGAGTCAAAAGTCAAAAGTTCAAAGCATTGATACCTTTTTGCTTGTGAGTGTACTTAGTTTTACAAACTACGCCTCTAAATGAATTAATCTAGGGGTGCAGTGATCGTATTGACACCACAGGTGTGTCACAGAATTTTATACCATTGGGCGGTGAAGAAAATATAATTAGAAAAATGTTGTTTTAGCCCCAAACGTTACATTTTTACAAGCAAAGTGGCTAAAAGTTACACCAAAATGTGTTTATATTTTTTGCTGATAATGGAAATGCCCCATATGTGTCTGTACAGTACTGCTTAGCCATGGTGAGACTTCCAATGGTGTGCTACTTGACCATTGTAGTAGAGATTTTAAATATTGAGAGGTGTTTCAGGCACTGGCCGTAGCTGTGACATCCTGAGAGTGGCTATCATTTAGGCCGAGCTCCCAGCAGCAATCGCGCTTTCACAGCTCTTGCACCACACAATCGCCGGGACGTGCCGAATCCGATACAGCCATTTGTGGGAATGCACAGCAAAATAGCGTGTGCTGGTATGTTCAATGTTGGGAAGGGGTTAACAGCTGAGATAAATGAAAAATTATTAAAATCCAGAAAAGCAAGAAAACGCATTTTGTTCAATAAAAAAAAGAAAAATACAAACAATAAATTTAGGTAGAAATTACACTTCAAATGTAAAACCAAAATGGTGATAGCTAGGCAATTTACCTTTTCTAATCGTCGTAAAATCAAATATTTTGCTACACTGAGGAGCGTGAATAAATTTCATATCTCACACCATCACAAACACATTATCTGTAACTGTAAAATGGACATTACTTATCTCTAGGTTAATTTAAATGTATTTCTAATCAGAATATATGAATAATTGATTAAACAATTGCTGAATAGAC
This sequence comes from Anomaloglossus baeobatrachus, assembly GCF_048569485.1. Taxonomy (NCBI): domain Eukaryota; kingdom Metazoa; phylum Chordata; class Amphibia; order Anura; family Aromobatidae; genus Anomaloglossus; species Anomaloglossus baeobatrachus. The sequence goes on along the minus strand of NC_134354.1, from coordinate 244,220,530 downwards.
CCGTGAAAATAAACAAGGCAATATATTACTGATTACTGAAATGAAAAGTATCTAGTAGGCATAAATGAAAATATAATTTCATTTAAACTGTTGAAATATAAAGGAAAGGTATGTTATAAAATGAAACATTTATTATAATAGGCCAAAAATTAATTGAATTATTTGTATACTTACTCTAGATTTTAATACTGCATAACTGTGTCAGTGATAAATAAGGTCTTAAAACCTGATTCATTAACACTGGCGATATACACGCCAATCTGGATGAGCGGGTGTGCTGGAGTCAGTTGCTACTGATTCATAAAGAGCATGAAGAAGTGCCCACCACTTTATAAATCTTGTGTGTCTGACAAATGACGTGTGCTATGCCAGAAATCTCACTTCAGTCATGTGAATTAGACAATCTGTGGCGTCCCCATCCGAACAAATTTTTGATGTAAAAGCTGTGATGAATCTGGCCCACAATTTATATCTGTAGAAGATCACTGCCACATAAAGCAAGATAAATTGTAAATTATTACTGATATACAGTGTCGGACTGGCAACTGGAGAAACCGCTAGTAATACCAGTCCTTGCTGCGGTTACCTACATTGAACTCCAGATCTCTCCCCTGAGCTTTGGAGTGCAGCTTGGACTGAACTCAGGGTTTGCAAGACTGAACCGCGAGCGCCAACTGATTCCATGGTGTTTGTCGTTCAGTTCATGACAGCTGCAGACAAGCTGGGCTGAACTCTAAAGCTGTCACCTCCGGAGTTCAGCCCGGCCTGTCAGCAACTGTGACATGAACTGAACCGCAATCGCCGTGGAATCAGTCGGCATTTGTGGTTCAGTACTGTAAACCCTGAGTTCAGTCCAAGCTGCACTCCGGAGCTCAGGTGAGAGATCTGGAGTTCAATGCAGTTAACTACAGCCAGGACTGGTATTACTGAAGGTTCCTCGGGTAGCCAGTCCGATTCTGCTGGTATACGTAGAAGAGAAAAGGCACAATAGCAAAGATCAAGCTATTTCACTTACTATGGTGCTAAATTTTGACAAGTGGTACAGAATTTCTTGATTTCTTCTACACAACCTTATCATTCTATACAATTTGGCTTACAAACAAGGCAATTCTCTATGAACGGTAAATCTTATACAGGTTGTCGCTAGTGATCACAGAGAGTAAGAGATCAACCAATGATGTCCCCTTCACTCCTTGAGACCCATTTAAGCTACATTTTCTGTCTCTTTCTATAAACTTTGTCTATTACATGGGGCATATATCCAACACTTAATACTTATAAGTAGTGATGAGCGAGTACTAAAATGCTCGGGTGCTCGAGGCTCGGGCCGAGCATCCCAAAATACTCGTGTACTCGGCCCGAGCACCGATCCCAATGTTATCCTATGGGAGACCCGAGTATTATTCTGAAATGACCCCCGGCAGCATGTAGAAACCATAAAACTGTAAATTATAAAAAAAAACGTGTGTGTGTGTGTAAGCGTGCATATATATATACACGCGGAGTGGAGTGCGGGAGGGGCCGTAGCCGAGCGGGGATGTGTCGGGCTAAAGGCACGGTCATGCTGTGAGGGCCGGCCAATCACTGCAATTCCACAAGTAACAGGGCTGTGGCATTGCAGTGGTCTGCCAGCCAATCCCTGCATGAGGGCTGGCTCTAAAAAGAGCGCCAACATGAAGACCACGAGTACAGCAAGAGTATCGCGAAATTACTCGGTCCCCGCCGAGTAGCCCGAGTACAGTGATACTCGTGCGAGTACCGAGTAGTGACAAGCATACTCGCTCATCACTACTTATAAGTATTGAAAAGAGAATACAAGAGAAGAAATCAAGCACTCTTGGGATTCAGGTGAAATAAAAGTAGATTCTTTATTGACACAAAGAGTAAAAAGGATTACACATCATGGTTGGAAAGGCAAGAGATATGACGTGTTTCGATTGTGCAGTACAATCTAAATCATATATATTTAAACACTTTATATTTATAACACTCATATATAGTAGAAGTATCGACAACAGAATCTGCTGAAGTTGTAATTAAGTGTTATAGCTAAAAAGTGACAAAAATCGCACAAAAGGGCATCACCAGGGCAATTTATGTTGTCGATATGATTGAATTGGTCACCCGGCTGGGTTGTGTCAGGCACAACTCCTATGTAGGTATAGATTCAACCTGCTGCTGCCACGTATGCTGTAATAAACCAACAGTAATTACTACAGTGAAAAGGGATATATGCATAAAGGAAGGTTCAACTAGATGGACCTAGGTCTTTTTTCAACCTGAGTAACTATCTAACTATGTATAAATCTGCTGTGATGTTGTTCAATAAGATATCCAAAGAAGATTATGGAGCTGAACAAAAAAAGCAGTTTTATTAATCTACGTGATTCAGAGTTGAACAAACTCCTTCATCAGAAAAAAACTTGATCAAAAGCACAACAGATTTATTTGTAAATCTCTTTCCACTATTAAAAATGTAACTAATCCCGTCACGATAAATGACGTATATTTATGTCAAATGTCATGTCCCTGCCTTTGAAGCGGGCTCACATGCTAAGCCCTTAACCTTCCCAGCATATGATGGCTGATTTAATCGGTCGACATGTGCGCCTAACAGCTCCAGGTAGATCGGAGATCCGCCCACTGCTATTAACCAGTTAAATCTCCCAGTGATAGCGAGATTTTACTAGCACTATATGACAAGTCATTCCTTGCTCTTATTGGCGCACCAGTAATGTGTTTGCAGGGCGCTGATGGGTTCTCTTTACTCACATTGCAAAAAAGGTATGTTTCCTTAGCTTGCATTTCACATATTTATTAATTCATACTTTTTTAGTAAATGTTTTTTTAACACAAAATACAGGTATTTTCTCTTTGTGAGGTCTTGAGAAGCTCAGAAATGTATGACATACCCTTCACTTCTGGGTACCAACCCCTATTGTGCTAAAAAAGTGTGTGTTGTAACAAAATAAAGAAGAAAATACCTAAATTTGTGAGTGCTACTATGTTTTCTTGCTCTATTAAAATATCTGATGATTTTCATGTATAACAACTTATTACTACTACATTACTGGTGATAAATTAATGTTAACATTTTTTGTAATGGAAAAGGCATAAAGCTTTCATTCCATATAGTTGAGTGTCTTCTGCTATTCAGTGTATAATGCGTGGTATCAAGTCTTCATTTTAATTTTATGTTCATGTTTTGCAAGTGTGTGAATTCACAATACTACTAAAAGATATTTCTTAAAATATTCATAACTTGCGACTAAACATGCATTTACTTGAATGCTCCAAAGTGCTGGCATAAAAAACTGTATTTTGGCAGATATTTCCTGCACACAACACTTAAAAAGGTTTTGAAAAAGTCTCCAAAGTTGAAAAAAATGTTTAACATAAAAAACACAGCAAAGTATAGGTCAAGGTAGCTTTTTTAGCACCAAATAATAAGTACTGCAAAATGTTATCTTTGAAATTCTAGAAAATGGCTTTTATGTAGTTTAGTAAAACCATTAAAAAGTAGTAATTCCAGCAAAAAATTAAGAAACATTTGGGGCACTATTATTGATAGGTTCAGTTTATATATATATATATATATATATATATATATATATAAAAACTATATATAAGCTGTATTACCCGAGCATTGCCTGGAATAGCAACTGTCTCTCTGTCTGTCTCCCAGTCTCTTTCTGTCTGTGTCTGTCTCTGTCCGTCTGTTTGTCTGTCTCTGTTTGTCTCTGTCTGTCTCTGTCTCAGTTGTGTGTCTGTCTCTGTCTGTCTCTGTCTGTGTGTCTGTCTCTGTCTGTCTCTCTGTCTGTCTCTTTCCCTGTCTGTATCTGTGTGTCTGTCTCTATCCATGTGTGTCTCTCTCTATCCATGTCTGTCTGTCTGTCTGTGTCTATCTCTGTGTCTAGCTCTCTGTCTGTCTCTGTACCAGTCTCTCTGTCTGTCTCTCTCTATCTCTGTGTCTCTTTCCTCGTCTGTCTCGTTCCCCGTCTGTCTCGTTCCCCGTCTGTCTCATTCCTTGTCTGTCTCGGTTTCCTTCCCTGTCTCTGTCTCTTTCCCTGTCTCTTTCCTTGTCTGTCTCTTTCCTTATGTTTTTCCTTGTCTCTGTCTCTTTCCCTATTTTTGTCTCTTTCCCCGTCTCTGTCTCTTTCTCTGTCTTTTTCCCTGTCTCTTTAATTGTCTCTTTCCTTTTCCCTGTCTCTTTCCTTTCCCTGTCTGTCTGTGTCTTTCCCTTTCTGTCTCTGTCTGTCTCTCTGTTTGTCTCTTTACCTTTCTGCCTGTCTCTTTTCCTGTCTTTCTGTGTCTGTCTGTGTCTGTCTGCCTCTGTCTGTCTCTTTGACTGCCTGTCTGTCTCTCTTTCCCTGTCTCCCTCTCTCGCTGTCTGTCTGCCTCTTACTGTGTCTGTTTCTCTCTCTCTCTGTCTCTATCCACCTCCCCACCGACATCTTATTACCTCACACATCAGCTTCTTATGCTAATAATTTATTTAGTTCCTATAACAACCAATCACAGCTGCTATTAATAGCCTGTAGCTCCCACCTCCATTCACTTTAGTGGAGGTAGGTTTTTTGGAGAGTAATTGTAAAGCGCGGGGTTAAATTTTCCAGTCAAAACATAGTCTTTGACATACCCTAAGTAACATGGGATGTCTGGGCAAAATTTTGTGATTGTAAATGCGACAGCGCAGATTCCTTTAGCGGACATACATACTTACACATACACACACACATACACTGAGCTTTATATATTAGATATACTGTATATACAGTGTATATATATATATATATATATATATATATATATATATATATAAAACTAATAGACTAATTTGAGGAATTTACACTTTCTATGTATATGCAAAAAATTGCATTAATGCTGCATGTTGTGAGCATTTATGCAATTATGAACTTTACTTCCCCTCTCATGTAAATGTAAATGAATGTAGATTATACCTTAGAAGAAGTCCATGTTACAGATCCACTTTGCCTTCTTTGTGGAAACTATGACTCCATAAAATAATGTGCTTTCATTTTGCTTCAAAGTAAATCTAATTTTTTAGATTACCCAATAGTCAGTGAAAGAAAATTTTAAATATTGGCCTATGTCTAGACCAGTGGTCTCCAATCTTTCTTGCCGTGACAGCCAAATTAATTTCTGAGAGATGGTTGTGAGCCTTAATCAGCTCCGAAAGATGGTTAGGAGCCATATTCAGCTCTGACTCTGAGAGATGGTTAAGAGCCATATTCAGCTCTGAGAGATGGTTAAAAGCCACATTCAGAGGCCATCTCTTCACAATAGAGACACCAAAAAGCTGGTGTAAAGACAGCCACCGCTTTCCTTTCCTGCAAAAAAGCAAATTGTGACCTTTTGCCTCTATCCTAAATAGGAAGAATACTTAGATTGGGGAGTGCTAACTTTACCGATGTTCAGTATTTTTACATCAAGACTAGAGATGAGCGAACCGGTCGCGGTTCGGCTCGAGGTCGGTTCGCCGAACGGAGCTCCCGTTTGAGTTCGGTTCGTCGAACGTTCGACGAACCGAACTCGAACTGCATAGGAAACAATGGCAGGCAATCACAAACACATAAAAACACCTAGAAAACACCCTCAAAGGTGTCCAAAAGGTGATAAACAACTCACAACACAACACAAACACATGGGAAAGTGACAAGGACATATACTCATGCGAAAACAAAACAGCTGGACAAGGAAAAAGAGGAGGAGACACAGATATATGAGTATATGCAAGGAAACATCGATGCCATTACTGTGCAACTTGAGCCCTGCTCATTTTAGGCTTCCAATCTGGATAAATTGCCTGAGCTCGACACGTTTGCCTTGGGGATCTTGTCGTGTCCTGCAGCCAGCGTTCTCTCGGAACCTGTCTTCAGTGCTGCTGGGGGTCTGCTGGCAGATAAGCACACGTGTCTGTCCACTGAAAATGTGGACATGGCTCTCAGAGGACTTTTCTTCCCCTGGGTCAGCCAGGGGAGGTGAAAGGCACGCGTATTTTTGAGAGTGCTTCATGCAAAGCATCTTTTTCATCTTGAAAATTGGGTCAACTGATGCCAGTCAAGTGGGGTGTGTGTGGCCCAATTAGTGGAAACAAGGGAGACTGTAGTTGGAGTCCCCTCGCTTTTGAAAAAAGAACCAAGATGAACAAGTCATGGCTCTCAGAGGACTTTTCTTCCCCTGGCTCAGCCAGGGGAGATGAAAGGCACGCGTATTTTTGAGAGTGCTTCATGCAAAGCATCTTTTTCATTTTGAAAAGGGGGGTCAACTGATGCCAGTCAAGTGGGGTGTGTGTGGCCCAATTAGTGGCAACGAGGGAGACTGTGGTTGGAGTCCCCTCGCTGTGTTTCTAAAAGAACCAAGATGAACAAGTCATGGCTCTCAGAGGACTTTTCTTCCCCTGGGTCAGCCAGGGGACGGGAAAGGCACGCGTATTTTTGAGAGTGCTTCATGCAAAGCATCTATTTCATCTTGAAAATTGGGTCAACTGATGCCAGTCAAGTGGGGTGTGTGTGGCCCAATTAGTGGCAACGAGGGACACTGTGGTTGGAGTCCCCTCGCTGTGTTTCTAATAGAACCAAGATGAACAAGTCATGGCTCTCAGAGGACTTTTCTTCCCCTGGGTCAGCCAGGGGACGGGAAAGGCACACGTATTTTTGAGAGTGCTTCATGCAAAGCATCTTTTTCTTTTTCAAAAGGGGGGTCAACTGATGCCAGTCAAGTGGGGTGTGTGTGGCCCAGTTAGTGGAAACGAGGGAGACTGTGGTTGGAGTCCCCTCGCTGTGTTTTACATGCTTTTAGAAGGGCATGATATGGCTTGGAGGTTGACTTTCAGCATCTGCAAACTGTTGGCTACCAAAATGCTGCCTTTCCAACCTTTTTAACCGAGGATTTTCGAGACCTTATGCCCATCGCAGTGCCCCAAGAGCCGATGCCCAGGCGCCACTCCTTCTCCAACAAAGGCGAGCACGCGCTACACCAGCATGTTGCACTAAACATCACTGATTCCTTGAGAAACTCTGTGTGACAGGGTGCATTTCACCACAGATAATTGGCCCAGTAAGCATGGACAGGGGCGTTACATGTCGCTGACTGGGCAATGGGTTACTGTGGGGAGAGATGGAGAAGGGTCTGCTGTACAAGTCTTGCCGTCCCCACGAGTTGTGTCAATCCTTCTTCTGTATGTAGAAGTTAATACACTGCTTCTGCCTCTTCAACCTCATGTGGGTCCTCCACCTTGGCCCAAACCCTGTGTGGTCAGGCCACCCTTCCTTGTAACTGCGCACAAGGAATACCACACACCTCCTTACTATTCTGGCAGCAGATCTCAATGCCATCAGGCGGTCAAAGGTTTACTTTGAAATGTAAGGGAAATGTGAGTCACACCGCTGAGAAGTTGTGGACGGTTAGCTCTGGAGACCGAGTTTCATCAATGGTTGTCTCCACTCAACCAGCAGCCAGGGAAGGCCGGGTGCGACAATGATGCAAACATGGGTGCGGCACTTCGCTGTGACAATGTGACACATGTGCCTTGTGTGGCTCACGTGTTGAACCTGGTTGTCCAGCAATTTTTAAAGCACTATCCTAGCCCACATGGCCTTCTGCAGAGAGCACGTTGTAACACCTTCCTTGATCCACACACTCAGATGGGCTGTAAATGATAGGATAGAGGGAAGCCACTCACCAAGCAGGAACCCTAGAACCCTGAAACCCTTTAACCCCTATACAGGGATTAGGAATTACACAGGGCCCAAGGTGATCAATACCTGTGGAAGGCTGCAGTTCCAGAGAATAGTAGTCAGGCAGGGTCAAAACATTAATTGAGGAACAGGAACAGAATGGGACGGCCAGGACTTAATCAGAAAACAAGCAGAGGTGAAATGCGGATTGGCCAACAAGGTACATAAACAGCAAGCAGGAAAAGTAGTCAGGTAACAAGCACACAAAATCATAAAACTGAACTGGGGGTAAAAGTAACCAGAGGTTCATAGCTATGTCTGGCAGTGGTCTGCAGACAGGATGGGCATAAAAAAGGGTGTGGTGTCTTCCCATTGGTTGTAGCTGAATGATGGTACTTCATCTGTGAGATACCCACCAGCTACATTCAGCCAGAGATTCTGCATCTGTCAAGGTAATGCAGCCCAGTGGGTGAGCATAACCTGCGTCCACCTGTGCCGCTGGCATCGACTCCTCTCCCATCATCAGCACTATGCATGAAAGGAACACGTTGTCACCTGGCGACCGGAGTACAAATTGACGGAGCGGACTCCGTTGGTGACTTAACAGCCGTGTGCGGCAATGATGCAAACCTGGCTGCGGGCCATCGTCAGGGCAATGTGACACACGTGCCTTGTATGGCTCACGTGTTGAACCTAATTCTCCAGCAATTTTTAAAACACCATCCCGGCCTACATGGCCTTGTGCAGCGGGCACGCTCGCTATGTACTCACTTCCATCGTGCGCACACAGCAGCTCAACAACTTTCGTCGCTACAGAAGTCTTTAGGTCTGGTGGTTAAACGCCTGAAATGCGATGTGCCGACACGCAAGAATTTGAATCTGCACATGTTGCAGCATTTGTGGCAGCACTGCCGAACCCTGCTGCAATACGTTATGACATATAGCCTGGGATAACTTGATCCAGAGGTGGTGCAGATCACGCTGCTGGAGTGGTGTCAGATCAAGGACCTATGCACCCTTCTACACAGTTTACAAATGTCGACGAAGATGTTTAGCACTGGCGATGCCATTCTCAGCGTGACAATTCTGGTCATCTACATGATGGAGCACACTGTAATTATTATTCGGAGTCAGCTGTTGGGACAAGAGGAAGGGGAGGAAGTACAGGAGGAGTCATATGCGGAAGGGATAACAAGATCTACGAGGTCCAGATGGTCAGCGGCACCTAGGCGGCAGTCATGGTGAGGGAGAGGGATTAACAAGGGCGCATAGTATCAGCAAAAAGTGTTGAGGAAGGTGCAGGAGCCCATGAAGAAATGGAGGACGAACTGGCGATGGGCATGGAAGACTCAGCAGATGAGTGAGAGATTGCTCACATTTCGGTTGTGCGAGGTTGTGGGGAGAGGGCAGAGGAAGGAGGCACGATTCTCACCTCTCTGCCACCAACACACCAAGGACTTGGTCCTCCTGGATGCACAAGACACATGAGCGCCTTCTTGCTGCACTACCTACAACATGACCTTCGGATTGTACGAATTCAAAGTAATCCTGACTACTGGGTTGCCACACTGTTAGATCCCCGGTACAAGACAAAATTTGGCAAAATAATTCCTGCCATAGAAATGGATGCACATATACAGGAGTATCTGCAGAAGGTGGTACGCAATCTTAGATCTGCTTTTCCACTAAACACCAGTGCTGCACAGAGTTAATCTCAACGCTTTGTCATGGATAGGAGGAAATGGTCTTTTACTTGTCCACATCTGAGGGACCGAGGGCTGGCTGCTGTGCTGAGATGGCGTTGAGTACGGTGTCCCTGCAGAGTTGCGCTTTTGTTCATATACCAAAATGAGTTGAAAAAGGACAGATGCTGGTGGAAAGGGGAACAGGTGTGTGGGAAAGGGGAAAAAAGTTTTTGTCCGTGGATTTGGTGGTTAAGCAACAGTAACATTTGCTGAAGAAACACCATCTGTTACAGTGGGACTGGCAGATTTGGATAAGGTGGTATATACTATGTTACCGCTATATACCGAAAATTATTAAGAAAAGAAAGAGAAAGGTATATATCCCCATCAGCAGTCAGTGTCCACCGTGCTCCCAGATGGAAAAGGAGAGGTTGGCAACTGGAAGGTTTGGTGGAGGATACAGAGCTGTGTGGCTATGAAACTAATAGTAGCCTGAACCGAGTTAGACGCCACTCGGATCTGGAGACTGGGAGCCCTGTTAGCGTCACAGGGTCCACATGCCCACCCAGCCCAACTCCCTGTTAACAACACAGGGGCCATTGAGTACGCTGACCGTGTGCGTAGGGGCCACACCTGTGGACAGCAGGTGCATCAGCAGCAGCAGGCCTGTTAATGCCACTGGGCTGCACAAGCAGGACTGGTAGGACAGGAGCTGGTCTTAACCATTCTGCGTTACCAACTGTGGTGGTGGCCTGCATCGACACCCTATCCCTGCCTACCTCTGGCCTAAAGCCGCAATGGGTTCAACACATGGAGGTGTGCTCTTTCGGAGCATAATAGAAGACTGCGCACCTCCTTGTTGGCTCCAGCCCCTTTTATAACCTGGGTCTGCCCCAAACCAGGGTGAACCACATTGCACCTCCTGGAGACAAAAGCAGAGTGACACGTCATGAGTGGCATAACTAGCGTCCTATTTGGAACCGCAACTTTAATGATGACCTCATGGCTGCCATGACCCAAACACCTTACCAGTCATCGTCTGACCATCAATAATGCGGTGACAAGTCATAGGGGCGGGCCTCTGCAAGCCATTTGGGAGTGGCCTGGCCACATCGTCAGGACACCTGATGCCCTGTGGTCTATATGGGACCCCCACATCAGGGGCAGGGCCAAAGAGTTCATTACCAGACATAGTCTCTGATGCAGTAAGTGCCTGAGCATGCTCAGTAGCATGAAATACAGTGTCTAAAAAAAGACTATCAGCTTTATGGTGTCTAGGCACAACACAGGACCTAGTCCCGGCACGGAGTGCAAGTACCTGTGCAAAGAGGCTTTTCGCACTAAGTGTGGGAGCATGCGCTGTATCCCGAAATGAAGACTTAGCCTCAGCAATGGCACAGTCAGGCTGAGCATACTCACTAGGCGAAACACTGTAGTTAGGCTGCGGCTGGGGTAAATTGGCACACGCATGCGCACTAGCTGCCTCTCCACACTTAGACGTGGAGGAGAAAGCAGCCAGCTGGACAACCCAAGGCACAGCCCTAAATGGCAGCTGACGCCTGGGCGCAAATGAAACCGCAGCAGGCTTCAGGTTACAGGTTTTGTAACAACAAATACCATCCAAAAGAACAGGTGTACTTCTTCCCATGGATAATCTGATATGATCCTTTTTTTCACGGACACAACCATTGCTAACAAATGTAGATGAGGCCAAAACAGCAGCTGCTTCAATGGATCTGAAGTGCTCCATAAAGTGGCCTCTCCTCCACCCCAATTTCAAGATCCCAAATACTCCATTCCTCTGTGGTGTCAATCCAATCGCACTTGCTTCCTAACAGCTCTCAAGTTTCCACCAGCCCTGCTGAGTATGGGGTAACAGAGATGGTTGAGTTTGCATAGCTGTTCAGTCGCACTATAGCCTGGGAATCAGAGGTCTGCTCCAAAGCTGCAATGAGTACAGACAAGGAAGTTATTATTATTTTTATTATTATTGATTTATAGAGCACCATTGATTCCATGGTGCTGTTCATAAGAAGGGGGTTTTATACAGAACACATATACAAGTAACTATAGACAGACTGGTACAGAGGGAAGAGGGCCCTGCCCTTGTGGGATTACATTCTAAAGGATTTTTGGGAGGAGACAGTAGGAGTGGTGTAGGTTGAGCGTCAAGTACGTATGGTGGTGGTGTCATTGAAGGTTATAGTCATTTCTGAACAGATGAGTTTTCAGATTCAGTTTGAAGCTTGCGGGTGTAGCAGATAATCTGACGTGTTGAGGTAGCGAGTTCCATGAGACAGGGGAAATGATCTGCGCAGATGGCCAGAAGCTTTGTGAGTGGGATCCAGGCCCCGATAAAGAAGGTGCTGAGCCTAATCTACACCATCATTTCCAAAAAGTAAATCCTCCTGGTGGAGACAATGGGGAACATGATGAGGAGCACAGATACCTGATTGGAATGACAACTTTACTATTTGGTCAGGACAGGAAGAGGTTGTCTCGGAGGACTCAGGACGAGGGGAATGAAAACACACAGGGTTTTTGATGAGGTTGGAGACCACACTTACTGTCAAACCAAAGTCAGCCAGTCGATGAGGTCAGCAGAGGAGGTGGAGGAGGATGCTACTGACGACGAGGTTACGTTGCGTCTTCCTGGCCAGAGACAAAGTACTGGAAGCAAGTCAACAACTGAATCCTGGACCACAACTTTGACTCCGAGCAGAAGTCGTGTTGGCTATGCAGGTCGCATGGGCTGTAAGCCTTGCCTAGCCTGTGAATTTTTGGACATCGCAAAGGATCACCCAAGTCATGGAATCTGTAAGATTTGTCAACAATCTGTAAGTAGAAGGCAAAAACTCACACATTTGAGTAGTTCCTCCATGAAGTGTCACATGGATATGAATTGATAGCGTGAAGGTGTATTGCTCAGCTTTAGCCACTGTCAATGCAACATGCTTATTTGCCATTGCATGCATTGTTGCAGACTACACACAAGGGGCTGCTGTTTTTTTGGATCTGCCTTTGTTTGGTCACTATAGCAATATCAAATTGCTCTTCGGATGTGGACTTGGAGATGCTGTCTATGAACAGAAGGAAAAGCTAAAGGTGTGTGTTACAGCAAGGAGCCACCGCGGAAACACTTTGTTCAATTGTGAGGGGAGTCATGTTGTACTTTGATGATGAGCCCCGTAATGCCAGTGAGCAGCATCCTGTGCCACAGACCAACATTCTTACAGTGCTGTCTATACTGTTTACCGTGAGAGGAGCGTAAAGTCTGTATTTCTGGAAACTGGACATCAGAGTACCCGGATACGGTAGGCTGTGCCCAGACAATAATGCGGGCACGCAACACTTTGTTTTATTAGCAAAACACATACAGTGCCCACAAGTAGTATTCAACCCCCTGCAGATTAAATTACCAATCCACACACACGAATCAGAGAAAAGGATTCCAGTAAAAAATTAAATCTTTATTGAAACAGGGTAAAAACAGGGCAGGGGTGTAATTTCATGACAGTGCACAAGGTGGCGTACATAAGCGGTGAAAAAGTCCTAGTGTCCGGTTAAGAAGGTAAACAATCAGCTCAATATAGCCTTAAGGAAGCCCAATACCAGGGATAGATTAGATTATACACCCCATGGTGGGTAGTATCGCTCAAGGGACTTATATGTAAAGACGCCCCCCTGACGAAGGCTAGCGCCGAAACGTGCGTAGGCGGGACCTGGCGTCATCTCAGCGGTGAGTGTAAATGTTATCCGGTTGTGTACCTCTCTTTACATATAAGTCCCTTGAGCGATACTACCCACCATGGGGTGTATAATCTAATCTATCCCTGGTATTGGGCTTCCTTAAGGCTATATTGAGCTGATTGTTTACCTTCTTAACCGGACACTAGGACTTTTTCACCGCTTATGTACGCCACCTTGTGCACTGTCATGAAATTACACCCCTGCCCTGTTTTTACCCTGTTTCAATAAAGATTTAATTTTTTACTGGAATCCTTTTCTCTGATTCGTGTGTGTGGATTGGTAATATAATTACTTTGAGTCAGTCTCATATCCATTTACTTTAATCATAGGGTGGTGGTACTATCTTGCATTTTGATAGACTACAAAACTTTCCCTGGTTGATTACTAATTGTTGGTTGTAAATTTGTTTCCCCTGCAGATTAAGCAGGTTTACACATTCGGAATTAACTTGGCATTGTGACATTTGGACTGTGGATCAGCCTGGAAGTGTGAAATGCACTGCAGCAAAAAAAAATGTTATTTCTTTTTTTATTTTTTTTTTTTTAAATTGTGAAAAGTTTATTCAGAGGGTCATTTATTATTCAACCCCTCAAACCACCAGAATTCTGTTTGGTTCCCCTAAAGTATTAAGAAGTATTTCAGGCACAAAGAACAATGAGCTTCACATGTTTGGATTAATTATCTCTTTTTCCAGCCTTTTCTGACTAATTAAGACCCTCCCCAAACTTGTGAACAGCACTCATACTTGGTCAACATGGGAAAGACAAAGGAGCATTCCAAGGCCATCAGAGACAAGATCGTGGAGGGTCACAAGGCTGGCAAGGGGTACAAAACCCTTTCCAAGGAATTGGGCCTACCTGTCTCCACTGTTGGGAGCATCATCCGGAAGTGGAAGGCTTATGGAACTACTGTTAGCCTTCCACGGCCTGGACAGCCTTTGAAAGTTTTCACCTGTGCCGAGGCCAGGCTTGTCCGAAGAGTCAAGGCTAACCCAAGGACAACAAGGAAGGAGCTCCGGGAAGATCTCATGGCAGTGGGGACATTGGTTTCAGTCAATACCATAAGTAACGTACTCCACCGCAATGGTCTCCGTTCCAGACGAGCACGTAAGGTACCTTTACTTTCAAAGCGTCATGTCAAGGCTCGTCTACAGTTTGCTCATGATCACTTGGAGGACTCTGAGACAGACTGGTTCAAGGTTCTCTAGTCTGATGAGACCAAGATCGAGATCTTTGGTGCCAACCACACACGTGACGTTTGGAGACTGGATGGCACTGCATACGACCCCAAGAATACCATCCCTACAGTCAATCATGGTGGTGGCAGCATCATGCTGTGGGGCTGTTTCTCAGCCAATTGGCCTGGCCATCTGGTCCGCATCCATGGGAAGATAGATAGCATGGCCTACCTGGAGATTTTGGCCAAGAACCTCTGCTCCTCCATCAAGGATCTTAAGATGGGTCGTCATTTCATCTTCCAACAAGACAACGACCCAAAGCACACAGCCAAGAAAACCAAGGCCTGGTTCAAGAGGGAAAAAATCAAGGTGTTGCAGTGGCCTAGTCAGTCTCCTGACCTTAACTCAATTAAAAACTTGTGGAAGGAGCTCAAGATTAAAGTCCACATGAGACACCCAAAGAACCTAGATAACTTGGAGAAGATCTGCATGGAGGAGTGGGCCAAGATAACTCCAGAGACCTGTGCCGGCCTGATCAGGTCTTATAAAAGAGGATTATTAGCTGTAATTGCAAACAAGGGTTATTCCACAAAATATTAAACCTAGGGGTTGAATAATAATTGACCCACACTTTTATGTTGTAAATTTATTAAAATTTAACTGAGCAACATAACTTGTTGGTTTGTAAGATTTATGCATCTGTTAATAAATCCTGCTCTTGTTTGAAGTTTGCAGGCTCTAACTTATTTGCATCTTATCAAACCTGCTAAATCTGCAGAGGGTTGAATACTACTTGTAGGCACTGTATCTGTTCTGGGTAGGCCGACTATATAGACAATAAGACTTGCTGCCTCTGCACTGTCAAATTGTCACGTACAGTTTAAATCATAGAGGGACAGCAACACATGTTTGCATTCACTGTTGCTTTTCAAGATTTCCATGACTGTGTTGCAGAGCTGTGTGGTTTGCATTCACACTGTTATCATCTGCATTATCTGCAAGGCTTCAGCTAACAAGGGTATTCAGGGGGGGTAATGTGTTTTGACTATGTTTAGGTAGATAACTTGGAAGCTCTTGTGATGCGCCACTGGTAGTCGTGTTCAAACACACACACACACACACACACACACACACACACACACACGCACAAACACAGAATTACTGCTACACAGAGGGATTAGCAGGTAGTAGGCAACAGAATAGATTGTTCAATTATTTAAATTGTATGCATGGTTCTTATTGTTTGTTTTGGTAAAGTTAAACAATCATTTATCAACCCAACTGCCTAGAGTCCTTTTCCTGTTGCCTGGTTTTGCTGCATACTGGGTAGCCCACCCTGTACACAACTTAAAATGAAGCATAAGTCGCAATGTCAATTTCACTGTGCTACAATGCGGCCTAGCGTACCTGTGCAACCACCGCCTGCCCCATCAAGTGCATCTGCATGCTCTTCATCCTCTGTGACTGTGGGGACAGCAGTCACACATGGTTTTTCACACTGAACTTCCACTCCTTTACCCGCAAAAGGGAGTGTGATTGGCAGGTCATCACTTGTTTTGGAAGTGGAAACAGAAGGTATTGTTGAGCTGTCAGACATCGAGAGAACCATCATTGGATGCAGGCTACATTATATCCACGCCTGCACCTTCGTCACAGATTGGCTGGACTACCTGCAGTTAATAATTGCATTCCAGAAATGGAAAGGAGTGTAGAATGCACATGTGTTGTACCTTGCTTGGCAGCAAGGGAACACTAACTTAGTATTCCAGACAATTTTAGGATGGCAGAAAAAGAGTCAGCTCTTTGGGCAAATTAAATAGCGTGGCAAAAGTAAACAGATGGGTACAGTGGCCGTGTTCTGTGGGTACCACGACAGTAAAAGAAGCCTCACTTTCTATCCCTCCTAATGATCAAATGCAGCAAGGAATTCCCTGAGTTTGCTATAAAATTAGCATAGCTAAATGTGCATGAGGGTAGAATGCAGAGGTGCTTGAGATTGCTTGGCACAAGTGGCACAATAAAGGAGTCCAACAGCCACTTTTTGTATGCCACTAAATGGCAGTATTTTTTGCTATCATTATAGCTTATTAAAAACAGAGCAGGAGGGTGTCCTGCACAGGTGCTAGAAATAGCTTTGCACCAGTGGGGCACTAATGGAATACAACAGCCAGTTCTATGATGCCACTAAATGGCAGTATTTTTTGCTATCATTATAGCTTATTAAAAACAGAGCAGGAGGGTGTCCTGCACAGGTGCTAGAAATAGCTTGGCACCAGTGGGGCACTAATGGAATACAACAGCCAGTTCTATGATGCCACTAAATGGCAGTATTTTTTACTATCACTATAGCTTATTAAAAACAGTGCAGGAGGGTGTCCTGCACAGGTGCTAGAAATAGCTTGGCACCAGTGGGGCACTAATGGAATACAACAGCCAGTTCTATGATGCCACTAAATGGCAGTATTTTTTGCTATCATTATAGCTTATTAAAAACAGAGCAGGAGGGTGTCCTGCACAGGTGCTAGAAATAGCTTGGCACCAGTGGGGCACTAATGGAATACAACAGCCAGTTCTATGATGCCACTAAATGGCAGTATTTTTTGCTATCATTATAGCTTATTAAAAACAGAGCAGGAGGGTGTCCTGCACAGGTGCTAGAAATAGCTTGGCACCAGTGGGGCACTAATGGCATACAACAGCCAGTTCTATGATGCCACTAAATGGCAGTATTTTTTGCTATCATTATAGCTTATTAAAAACAGAGCAGGAGGGTGTCCTGCACAGTTGCTAGAAATAGCTTGGCACCAGTGGGGCACTAATGGAATACAACAGCCAGTTCTATGATGCCACTAAGTGGCAGTATTTTTTGCTATCATTATTAGTGATGAGCGAGTACTAAAAAGCTCGGGTGCTCGAAGCTCGGGCCGAGCCTCCCAAGATACTCGTGTACTCGGCCCGAGCACCGAGCCCAATGTTATCCTATGGGAGACCCGAGTATTTTTGTGAAATGACCCCCCGGCAGCATGTAGAAACCCTAAAAATGTCACAAAAGTCTCAGAAGAGTGCTCAAATGACATGGCATCAGCATGGGGAAGACCCCTTGAAGCATTTATCACTCAAAAGTCACAGATGTGAACAATTTTGTCCGAGTTTTATGCCATTTTTACGGACTCACCAGAAAACCTTCCAAAATGACACCAAAATGAATTTTCATGGCGGAAATGTTAAGGGCACATACCCAATAGTGAGATAGAGCTGGTGTATGTTACTTTTTGAGATTAATACATGAAAGATTTTACATGAAAACCTTGTGTGGCACTCCGATGTCCAAAACGCACGTTTTGTGCTTTTTACTAGCGATGTCGGTCATTTTTTTTTTTTTATTCTATCTCCCTCAGTCCGTCGGTCTGTCTCTCTCTGTCTTGTCTGTCCCCCTCTCACAGTCTGTCGGTCAGTTCCCCCCCCTCTCTCTTACTTACCGTTCCCCGATCACTGCCGCGGCGCTGCACAGCTGTTCAAACTCCGGTGGCTTTTCCTCTTTTGAAAAAGCCGGCCGCTCATTAAACAATCTCCTATTCCCTGCTTTCCTGCTTTTCGGCGCCTATGATTGGTTGCAGTGAGACACGCTCCCACACTGAGTGACAGCTGTCTCACTGCAACCAATCACAGCAGCCGGTGTGTGTATACTGTGCAGTGAAATAAATAATTAAATAATTAAAAAAAACGGCGTGCGGTCCCCCCAATTTTAATACCAGCCAGATAAAGCCATACGGCTGAAGGCTGGTATTCTCAGGATGGGGAGCTCCACGTTATGGGGAGCCCCCCACCCTAACAATATCAGTCAGCAGCCGCCCAGAATTGCCGCATACATTAGATGCGACAGTTCTGGGGCTGTACCCGGCTCTTCCCGATTTACCCTGGTGCGTTGGCAAATCGGGGTAATAAGGAGTTAATGGCAGCCCATAGCTGCCACTAAATCCTAGATTAATCATGTCAGGTGTCTCCCCGAGATTCCTTCCATGATTAATCTGTAAATTACAGTTAAAAAAACACACACACCCGAAAAATCCTTTATTAGAAATAAAAAACACTAACAAAGTCCCTCATTACCAATTTATTAACCCCGACAAACCCTCCATGTCCGGCGTACTCCACAGTCCTCCAGCGTCGCGTCCAGCTCTGCTGCATGGAAGTGACAGGAGCTGCAGAATACACCGCCGCTCCGGTCACCTCCACGCAGCTAATGAGATGAGTATAGCGATCAGCTGAGCTGTCACTGAGGTTACCTGGATCCAGCGGTGGATGCAGCGGTGGCCGCGGGTAACCTCAGTGACAGCTCAGCTGATCGCGCTACTCACCGCCGCTCCAGTCAGCTCCATGCACCAACTGAGGTGAGTATAGCGATCAGCTGCTGTCACTGAGGTTAATCGCGGCCACCGCTGGATCCAGCGGTGGCCGGGAGTTACCTGACTGACAGCAGCTGATCGCGCTATTCCCTTCATTAGCTGCGTGGAGGTGACCGGCGGCTTTTACTATTTTGAAAAAGCCGGCCGCTCATTAAACAATCTCCTATTCCCTGCTTTCCCCGCCCACCGGTGCCTATGATTGGTTGCAGTGAGACACGCCCCCACGCTGAGTGACAGGTGTCACACTGCACCCAATCACAGCAGCCAGTGGGCGTGTCTATACTGTGCAGTAAAATAAATTAATAAATAATTAAAAAAAAACGGCGTGCGGTCCCCCCCCATTTTAATGCCAGCCAGATAAAGCCATACGGCTGAAGGCTGGTATTCTCAGGATGGGGAGCTCCACGTTATGGGGAGCCCCCCAGCCTAACAATATCAGTCAGCAGCCGCCCAGAATTGCCGCATACATTATATGCGACAGTTCTGGGGCTGTACCCGGCTCTTCCCGATTTGCCCTGGTGCTTTGGCAAATCGGGGTAATAAGGAGTTAATGGCAGCCCATAGCTGCCACTAAATCCTAGATTAATCATGTCAGGCGTCTATGAGACACCCTCCATGATTAATCTGTAAATTACAGTAAATAAACACACACACCCGAAAAATCCTTTATTAGAAATAAAAAACACACACATATACCCTGGTTCACCACTTTAATCAGCCCCAAAAAGCCCTCCATGTCCGCCGGAATCCAGGATGCTCCAGCGTCGCATCCTGCGCTGCTGCATAGAGGTGACCGGAGCTGCAGAAGACACCGCCGCTCCGGTCACTTCCACGCAGCAAATGAGGTGAGTAGCGCGATCAGCTGAGCTGTCACTGAGGTTACCCGCCGTCACTGGATCCAGTGACAGCGGGTAACCTCAGTGACAGCTCAGCTGATCGCACGGCTGTCTTCATTAGCTGCGTGGAGGTGACCGGAGCGGCGGTGTCTTCTGCAGCTCCTGTCACTTCCATGCAGCAGAGCTGGACGCGACGCCGGAGTCCGTGGAGTACGCCGGACATGGAGGGTTTGTCGGGGTTAATAAATTGGTAACGAGGGACTTTGTTAGTGTTTTTTATTTCTAATAAAGGATTTTTCGGGTGTGTGTGTTTTTTAACTGTAATTTACAGATTAATCATGGAAGGAATCTCGGGGAGACGCCTGACATGATTAATCTAGGATTTAGTGGCAGCTATGGGCTGCCATTAACTCCTTATTACCCCGATTTGCCAACGCACTAGGGTAAATCGGGAAGAGCCGGGTACAGCCCCAGAACTGTCGCATATAATGTATGCGGCAATTCTGGGCAGCTGCTGACTGATATTGTTAGGGTGGGGGGCTCCCCATAACGTGGAGCTCCCCATCCTGAGAATACCAGCCTTCAGCTGTATGGCTTTATCTGGCTGGTATTAAAATTGGGGGAACCGCACGCCGTTTTTTTTAATTATTTATTTATTTTACTGCACAGTATAGACCCGCCCACCGGCTGCTGTGATTGGGTGCAGTGTGACACCTGTCACTCAGCGTGGGGGCGTGTCTCACTGCAACCAATCATAGGCGCCTGTGGGCGTGGAAAGCAGGGAATATGAGATGGCTGTGTACAGAGCACAGCGCGCCTGCCGGTATAAAGGCTCGGTCACGCTGTGCAGGCCGGCCAATCACTGCAATTCCACAACTAACAGGGCTGTGGCATTGCAGTGGTCTGCCAGCCAATCCCTGCATGAGGGCTGGCTCTCAAAAGAGCGCCAACATGCAGGGATGAAGACCACGAGTAAAGCACGAGTATTGCAAAATTACTCGGTACCCGCCGAGTAGCCCGAGTACAGTGATACTCGTGCGAGTACCGAGTAGTAACAAGCATACTCGCTCATCACTACTCATTATAGCTTATTAAAAACAGAGCAGGAGGGTGTCCTGCACAGGTGCTAGAAATAGCTTGGCACCAGTGGGGAACTAATGGAATGCAACAGCCAGTTCTATGATGACACTAAATGGCAGTATTTTTTGCTTCATTATAGCTTATTAAAAATAGAACAGGAGGGTGTCCTGCACAGGTGCTAGAAATTGCTTGGCACCAGTGGGGCACTAATGGAGTACAACAGCCACTTCTTGTATGCCACTAAGTTTACTCAATTTTTGGTATTATAACGTCTTAGTAAGTAACAATGAGTTTGAGTGTGCAATGCAGGCAGAGGTGCTGCAAATATCTTTGCACTTGTGGGACGATACAGAAGTCCCACAGCCATGTTTAGGATGCCACTAGGTTCACTGAGTGTTTGCTAGTATAATGGCTTAGTAACAATGAGTTTGAGTGTGCAATGCAGGCAGACGTGCTGCAAATATCTTTGCACTAGTGGGACTATACAGAAGTCCAATAGCCACGTTTAGGATGCCACTAGGTTCACTGAGTGTTTGCTAGTATAATGGCTTAGTAACAATGAGTTTGAGTGTGCAATGCTGTTAGGACCGGGAGGACTGGTAGGCCCAGGAGGTGGATCCACTGGGCTGAACACCTCACCGAGGGCGAGGTGCCCGGTAGCTGGAGCACTATGGGTAGCAGGACAGTCCGTTCAGAGGAGTGGAGTGAAGAAGTCCCTGGGACCACGGAGTCTCTGAAGGCAGTCCGGGTGACGGAGCACAGGTTTGGAGGCCGGGATGATGGCAGGCAGAATCCGGAACCAACGGAGCGAGGAGGTGGGTCACCACACGGATCCGGAGACGGTAGGGACTGACGAGACGGCGGACAGTCACCGTTCGTGGTTCAGGAATCGTCAGGACCGGTTGGCGAGGCAGGAACGACTCTACAAGAGAGATATGTGAGTACGAGGCAAAACACAGGAAGACCTGACTCCTAGCTTAGGACACACGAAGAATAGGCCCCGGCCACTTGGAAAGGAACCCCCTATATACCCTGCACCTGAATCTTTAATATCCTGTTGGAGGACGCTGGCCCTTTAAGAGAGGGTCAATGACCGCGCGCGCGCCCTAATGCGCATGCGCGAGGCCCGGGTGCCAGAAGCCAGAGCAGGGAGCAGTGCACAGGAGGCAGGAGCGTTCAGCATCGCAGATGGGCGCCGGGACCGAGGATCGGGTTGCCTGGAGGACGCAGGTGAGTATGCATGGAGGCCGTGGAGCGGGGGACGCCTTGCAAAGGAGCCGGGGAGCGTGGCCAGGGAGCCGGGGAGCGTGGAAGGGGAGCCGGTGAGCATGGCAGGGGAGACGGGGAGCGTGACAAATGCAGGCAGACGTGCTGCAAATATCTTTGCACTAGTGGGACAATACAGAAGTACAAAAGCCACTTTTAGGATGCCACTAAGTTCACTCAGTGTTTGCGAGTATAATGGCTTAGTAACAATGAGTTTGAGTGTGCAATGCAGGCAGACGTGCTGCAAATATCTTTGCACTAGTGGGACTATACAGAAGTCCAACAGCCACTTTTAGGATGCCACTAAGTTCACTCAGTGTTTGCTAGTATAATGGCTTAGTAACAATGAGTTTGAGTGTGCAATGCAGGCAGACGTGCTGCAAATATTTTTGCACTAGTGGGACTATATAGAAGTCCAATAGCCACATTTAGGATGCCACTAGGTTCACTGAGTGTTTGCTAGTATAATGGCTTAGTAACAATGAGTTTGAGTGTGCAATGCAGGAAGACGTGCTGCAAATATCTTTGCACTAGTGGGACTATACAGAAGTCCAATAGCCACGTTTAGGATGCCACTAGGTTCACTGAGTGTTTGCTAGTATAATGGCTTAGTAACAATGAGTTTGAGTGTGCAATGCAGGCAGACGTGCTGCACATATCTTTGCACTAGTGGGACTATACAGAATTCCAATAGCCACGTTTAGGATGCCACTAGGTTCACTGAGTGTTTGCTAGTATAATGGCTTAGTAACAATGAGTTTGAGTGTGCAATGCAGGCAGACGTGCTGCAAATATCTTTGCACTAGTGGGACTATACAGAAGTCCAACAGCCACGTTTAGGATGCCACTAAGTTTCCTCAGTGTTTGCTAGTATAATGGCTTAGTAACAATGAGTTGGAGTGTGCAATGCAGGCAGACGTGCTGCAAATATCTGTGCACTACTGGGACTATACAGAAGTCCAATAGCCACGTTTAGGATGCCACTAAGTTCACTCAGTGTTTGCTAGTATAATGGCTTAGTAACAATGAGTTGGAGTGTGCAAAGGGCAGGAGGGTACAGTGGCAGGGTTGTGGGTCTTTGGGTACAGGAAAGGAAGCCTGCCTTTCTATCCCTCCTAATGGGGAAATGCAGCGAGGAAATCCCTGACCTTAGCTACACAGACGCTGTCATCTTGTGTAGCTGTTAAACTCTGTTTTCAGGACCTGTCACCTATGGCTCTGATCCTGCCGGTACGAGCCCTTAAAAGGACTGTTAGAAAGTGCTCTCCCTAAGCTGTCCAGCGCTGTGTATGGAACGCATACAGCAGTATCGGTGATAGGACTCAGGACGGAGCTGCGCCAGTGATGTCTGACACCAAGGACGCAGAAGAGATAATGGTGTCCGGACGGGCAGATACTCGTTTTTATAATGCAGGGACATGTGACATGGACATCCTATCACACATGCCGTTGCTTCTCTGGCTAAAAGTCCACTTAGCTGTGTGTGTGTCTGGGATTGGCTGACATGCTGGCCCTCCCCACTACACGCGCGCGCTTAGGGAAGGAAGACAAGGAAAAAAAAAAAAAAATGGCGATCGCCATTATCCATACAGCAGTGATCTGAATGCGCTGTTCCCGCACACTATACACTGAAATTTCATAATAGTGTGAGTCACGGAGTGACTCACACTATTACAGCGGAAAGCCAGCTAGGAATTAGCTGGTTTTTTTGCTGCTAGAACCGTTCTCGAACGTATCTAGAACTATCGAGCTTTTGCCAAAAAAGCTCGAGTTCTAGTTCGATCTAGAACAGCCCCCAAAATCACTCGAGCCGCGAACTGGAGAACCACGAACCTAGATCCGCGCTCAACTCTAATCAAGACACTCACCTCATTATTGCACCCAGCTTCAAGCACCTCTCTAACTAAAAGTACCATCCTATGTGCAGCTTACTTACAGTATCTTTTCTCCCAGTATACAATGGAAAAGGGTAACAATGTTTTAAGCTTTTGACTTTCAGGCTCCATATCTCACCATCAACTACAGCTTTGAAGTGAGACTACCTACATTTTATAGACAATCATCTTGGCTATCTCATGCATTGACTTTCAGCAATTTAGCATATGATTAGTTATGCAGATTCTTGTGATGTCACTGCATTGTTAATGTTTTGCTTCTGGTCATGGTAAAATCTTTTTCTTCCTGTCTACTACAAATTTCAACCTTTACCTTTTCTCACATTCCTTAAGAGTGTTATTAGGGTGATTCCCAAGTGAAAAGTCACTGGTTCAAACAGAGGAGCAGCCTTGAAAAAGATTTTCCAAGAAAAGAGAAACAGCATTACACAGCTCATCGATAGTGGTCTCTCGGCCAAGAAAATTGCCAAACTGCATCATGTGAGTGCCATGACAGTTGGAAGATTATGAAATGAAGTCCGGCTAGCCATTCAAAAGCCAAGAGGTAGACGTTCAGGCCAAATATTGGTGCCAACAAGTAGGCTCATCACATCACAAGGTCTATCAGTTCTTGAGCGACACAGACGACTGTAGAGTTGGCTCATATTTTGTAATAGTGAGATCACAAATGTCCATGCAAGCACTATGCGACGCAAGTCTGGAATGGTGGCCTGAAAAAAGGTGAAGAAGCCATGACTTTAATATTTTCATAAGAAGAGTCGACTCGAGTTTGCAAAAATAGTACGAAAGTGGACAATAGAAGAATGAAAACAGGCGATGTGGAGTGATGAGACAAAGTCAATAGACTAGGCTCTGATGGGTGCAAAAAAGTCTAGAAGAAACCAGGGAATTAGGGGGCTAATGGATCGAGACATTGAAGGAACTGTGAAGATCGGTGAAGAAGCCTGATGATATGGGATTCTTTGACAGCCAAAGGCATTGGATAATTGACCAGGATCGATGGTGGTCTCAATGCTGAATATCCTACTAGACAAGTTACTTTGCACACTCGAGTACTATGGGTATGTAAAGGATAACATAGTGTTCCAGCAAGACAATGACCCAAAAAATGCATCGAGAAATGGTGCAATGACAATGAAGTAGAGGTGCTGGATTAGCCCTCACAGTCCCAAGATTTTAACACAGTTGAACACCTGAGGGTAAAGTTGAAGAAAAAGTTTCAACATTGGCAACATATAGAAGAAATCTGGGACCAGATTTTGGTCGAGAAATGCTTGAGTTTGATTGAGAGCATGCCCAGAAGAATTCAAGCAGAGTTGAAATCCAAATATGGATTTACAAAATACTAACAAAACAATAAAAAGTTAAATTTAAATTTTTAGGAGCAAATTAGTAACAATCCAGTGACATGACAAGAATCTGAATAATTAATGATATGCTAAATAGTTCCAAGTCGAATTTATGTATGAGATAGCCAAAATGATTGTTTATAATAAAATGAAAGTAGCCTCACTTTTGAAGCTGTAGTAGATGGTGAGATGAGATATAAAGCTTGAAAGTTAAAAGTTTAAAACATCATACATTTTCAGAAATCACCTTGCTACGCTCATCAAGAGAGCTTTAAACTAGAACAGCATGGGAAGGGAAGAAAAAGTCCAGGGAATGCTATACAGGTGACAAATACTATTGAAAATTCTGCAGTTAGAAATGGAAAAGAAGAACTAAGACAAAAAAATCTGAATAATGAAAATATGGGGGAATGTAAAAACAATCACAAACTAAAATGTTTTTATACAAATGCACAGAGCATGGGCAATAAACAAGAAGAATTGGAGTTACTAACTCAGTAAAAGAAATATGTTGTCATTGGCATCACTGAAACTTGGTTGAACAATACACATCACTGGAAAACAAGGCTAGAAGGATACAACTTATTTGCAAGAAACAGACATAATAAACGAGGAGGTGTCGCACTGTATGTTAGAAAATCATATACAGTTAGGTCCAGAAATATTTGGACAGTGACACAAGTTTTGTTATTTTAGCTGTTTACAAAACATGTTCAGAAATACAATTATATATATATAATATGGGCTAAAAGTGCACACTCCCAGCTGCAATATGAGAGTTTTCACATCCAAATCAGAGAAAGGGTTTAGGAATCATAGCTCTGTAATGCATAGCCTCCTCTTTTTCAAGGGACCAAAAGTAGTTGGACAAGGGACTCTAAGGGCAGCAATAAACTCTGAAAGCGTCTCCCTCGTTAACCTGTAATCAATGAAGTAGTTAAAAGGTCTGGGGTTCATTACAGGTGTGTGGTTTTGCATTTGGAAGCGGTTGCTGTGACCAGACAACATGCGGTCTAAGGAACTCTCAATTGAGGTGAAGCAGAACATCCTGAGGCTGAAAAAAAAGAAAAAATCCATCAGAGAGATAGCAGACATGCTTGGAGTAGCAAAATCAACAGTCGGGTACATTCTGAGAAAAAAGGAATTGACTGGTGAGCTTGGGAACTCAAAAAGGCCTGGGCGTCCACGGATGACAACAGTGGTGGATGATCGCCAAATACTTTCTTTGGTGAAGAAGAACCCGTTCACAACATCAACTGAAGTCCAGAACACTCTCAGTGAAGTAGGTGTATCTGTCTCTAAGTCAACAGTAAAGAGAAGACTTCATGAAAGTAAATACAAAGGGTTCACATCTAGATGCAAACCATTCATCAATTGCAAAAATAGACAGGCCAGAGTTAAATTTGCTGAAAAACACCTCATGAAGCCAGCTCAGTTCTGGAAAAGTATTCTATGGACAGATGAGACCAAGATCAACCTGTACCAGAATGATGGGAAGAAAAAAGTTTGGAGAAGAAAGGGAACGGCACATGATCCAAGGCACACCACATCCTCTGTAAAACATGGTGGAGGCAACGTGATGGCATGGGCATGCATGGCTTTCAATGGCACTGGGTCACTTGTGTTTATTGATGACATAACAGCAGACAAGAGTAGCCGGATGAATTCTGAAGTGTACCGGGATATACTTTCAGCCCAGATTCAGCCAAATGCCGCAAAGTTGATCGGACGGCGCTTCATAGTACAGATGGACAATGATCCCAAGCGTACAGCCAAAGCTACCCAGGAGTTCATGAGTGCAAAAAAGTGGAACATTCTGCAATGGCCAAGTCAGTCACCAGATCTTAACCCAATTGAGCATGCATTGCACTTGCTCAAATCCAGACTTAAGACGGAAAGACCCACAAACAAGCAAGACCTGAAGGCTGCGGCTATAAAGGCCTGGCAAAGCATTAAGAAGGAGGAAACCCAGCGTTTGGTGATGTCCATGGGTTCCAGACTTAATGCAGTGATTGCCTCCAAAGGATTCGCAACAAAATATTGAAAATAATTTTTTTTTTTGGGTTTGGTTTATTTGTCCAATTACTTTTGACCTCCTAAAATGTGGAGTGTTTGTAAAGAAATGTGTACAATTCCTACAATTTCTATCAGATATTTTTGTTCAAACCTTCAAATTAAACGTTACAATCTGCACTTGAATTCTGTTGTAGAGGTTTAATTTCAAATCCAATGTAATGGCATGCAGAGCCCAACTCGCGAAAATTGTGTCACTGTCCAAATATTTCTGGACCTAACTGTATCTCCACAGTGATTGAAGCTTCAGAGACTGGGAGTTTTGTGGCAGTTGTTTGGGTAAGAATACAAGGAGAACACAATTGTAAGCGTGTACTACAGGCTGCCTCAACAAACGGAGGATATTGATAAACTCTTTATACATCAGATAACCAACTTAACAAAAAAATATGATGTTGTGATCATGTGAGATTTCAACTATCCTGACATATGTTGGGAATCTCTCTCAGGCAAAATTAACAGTTCCAACAAATTCTTATACAGTCAGGGCCAGAAATATTTGGACAGTGACAAGTTTTGTTATTTTAGCTGTTTACAAAAACATGTTCAGAAATACAATTATATATATAATATGGGCTGAAAGTGCACACTCTCAGCTACAATATGAGAGTTTTCACATCCAAATCAGAGAAAGGGTTTAGGAATCATAGCTCTGTAATGCATAGCCTCCTCTTTTTCAAGGGACCAAAAGTAATTGGACAAGGGACTCTAAGGGCTGCAATTAACTCTGAAGGCGTCTCCCTCATTAACCTGTAATCAATGAAGTAGTTAAAAGGTCTGGGGTTGATTACAGGTGTGTGGTTTTGCATTTGAAAGCTGTTGCTGTGACCAGACAACATGCGGTCTAAGGAACTCTCAATTGAGGTGAAGCAGAACATCCTGAGGCTGAAAAAAAAGAAAAAATCCATCAGAGAGATAGCAGACATGCTTGGAGTAGCAAAATCAACAGTTGGGTACATTCTGAGAAAAAAGGAATTGACTGGTGAGCTTGGGAACTCAAAAAGGCCTGGGCGTCCACGGATGACAACAGTGGTGGATGATCGCCACATACTTTCTTTGGTGAAGAAGAACCCGTTCACAACATCAACTGAAGTCCAGAACACTCTCAGTGAAGTAGGTGTATCTGTATCTAAGTCAACAGTAAAGAGAAGACTCCATGAAAGTAAATACAAAGGGTTCACATCTAGATGCAAACCATTCATCAATTCCAAAAATAGACAGGCCAGAGTTAAATTTGCTGAAAAACACCTCATGAAGCCAGCTCAGTTCTGGAAAAGTATTCTATGGACAGATGAGACAAAGATCAACCTGTACCAGAATGATGGGAAGAAAAAAGTTTGGAGAAGAAAGGGAACGGCACATGATCCAAGGCACACCACATCCTCTGTAAAACATGGTGGAGGCAACGTGATGGCATGGGCATGCATGGCTTTCAATGGCACTGGGTCACTTGTGTTTATTGATGACATAACAGCAGACAAGAGTAGCCGGATGTATTCTGAAGTGTACAGGGATATACTTTCAGCCCAGATTCAGCCAAATGCCGCAAAGTTGATCGGACGGCGCTTCATAGTACAGATGGACAATGACCCCAAGCATACAGCCAAAGCTACCCAGGAGTTCATGAGTGCAAAAAAGTGGAACATTCTGCAATGGCCAAGTCAATCACCAGATCTTAACCCAATTGAGCATGCATTTCACTTGCTCAAATCCAGACTTAAGACGGAAAGACCCACAAACAAGCAAGACCTGAAGGCTGCGGCTGTAAAGGCCTGGCAAAGCAATAAGAAGGAGGAAACCCAGCGTTTGGTGATGTCCATGGGTTCCAGACTTAAGGCAGTGATTGCCTCCAAAGGATTCGCAACAAAATATTGAAAATAAAAATATTTTGTTTGGGTTTGGTTTATTTGTCCAATTACTTTTGACCTCCTAAAATGTGGAGTGTTGGTAAAGAAATGTGTACAATTCCTACAATTTCTATCAGATATTTTTGTTCAAACCTTCAAATTAAACGTTACAATCTGCACTTGAATTCTGTTGTAGAGGTTTCATTTCAAATCCAATGTGGTGGCATGCAGAGCCCAACTCGCGAAAATTGTGTCACTGTCCAAATATTTCTGGACCTAACTGTACTCTGTTGCTGACAACTTTATCTTCCAAAAGGTAGAGGAGAAAACAAGGGGATTTCCTACCTTGGATCTAATCCTTACAAACAGGGAGGAACTGGTTGAGGAAGTAAGGGTGGCTGGGACCCTGGGAAGCGGCAACCATGCTTTCATAGAGTTTTGGATAACTAGAGGAGGAAGACGGGTGAAAACTCAGACTTCAAGGCTCGATTTCAGAAAGGCAGATTTTAAGGGACTCAGAAAGAGCACAGCAGGCATTCAATGGCCTTATGTCCTTAAGGACAGAAATGTCCAGGAAGGATGGGACATCTTGAAAAATGATATTCTCAAAGCGCAATCGTTAACAATCCCTAAAAGAGGGAAGAATAAGAAACATTTAAGGAAATCAGGATGGATGAACACAGAACTTAAACACATGCTGAAAAGGAAGAAAGACATTTTTATTATATGGAAAGAGGGAGGCATATCTAAAAAATAATTTAACACCGTCTGCAAAACCTGCAGATAAAGCATCAGATTAGCCAAAGCTGATAATGAAATAAGGCTTGCAAGATATGTCAAAAGCAATAAAAAAGGATTTTGGAATAATGTCAAAAATAAAAGAAAATCAAAGATGTCATAGGAATTTTGCAGGATGAAAATGGTGAATTTGTAATAAAAATGAAGTTGAGAAGGCCAAACTTTTAAATTATTTTGCATCTGTTTTCTCTGAAAAAGTAAATGTAAAATCAACTGATCTTCACCATTCTATTGTAGGATTAGAAGAATCCAGGCCATTAATAAACAAAGAGATAGTGAGGGAATACTTAGCTAACATTAATGAATTCAAGTCCCCAAGTCCAGATGAATTACACCACAGAATACTGAAGAAGAAAGCAGAGGAAACATTAGAATCACTCTTCCTAATTTTTGAAAATTCTTGGAGAACAGGAGAAGTTCCAGGAGACTGGAGAAGAACAAATATTGCCCCTATCTTCAAAAAGGGGAAGAAGGTGGACCTAAGGAACTACAGGCCTGTGTGCCTGACTTCCATACCAGGAAAGTTCTTTGAACAAATTATTAAACAACATATATGCAAGTACCTGGATGAGAATGAAATTATTAACCAGAGCCAGCATGGGTTTGTAACTAATAAGTCATGTTAGACTAACCTAATTTCCTTCTATGACAAAATGAAAAAGTTTGGGCACCCCTATTAATGTTAACCTTTTTTCTTTATAACAATTTGGGTTTTTGCAACAGCTATTTCAGTTTCATATATCTAATAACTGATGGACTCAGTAATATTTCTGGATTAAAATGAGGTTTTATTGTACTAACAGAAAATGTGCAATCTGCATTTAAACAAAATTTGACTGGTGCCAAAGTATGGGCACCCTTATCAATTTCTTGATTTGAACACTCCTAACTACTTTTTACTGACTAAATAAAGCACTAAATTGGTTGTGTAACCTCATTGAGCTTTGAACTTCAAAGGCAGGTGTATCCAATCATGAGAAAAGGTATTTAAGGTGTCCACTTGCAAGTTGTTCTCCTATTTGAATCTCCTATGAAGAGTGTCATCATGGGCTCCTCAAAACAACTCTCAAATGATCTGAAAACAAAGATTATTCAACATAGTTGTTCAGGGGAAGGATATAAAAAGTTGTCTCAGAGATTTAAACTGTCAGTTTCCACTGTGAGGAACATAGTAAGGAAATGGAAGAACACAGGTACAGTTCTTGTTAAGCCCAGAAGTGGCAGGCCAAGAAAAATATCAGAAAGGCAGAGAAGAAGAATGGTGAGAACAGTCAAGGACAATCCACAGACCACCTCCAAAGACCTGCAGCTTCATCTTGCTACAGATGGTGTCAATGTACGGGTACATAAAGGGAAAGTCTTTAATTTTTGCACATTAATAAACCATCGCCTGAAGCCAAAATCATGCCAGATAAAATTTTATTATTGAAATATTGCTTCAAGACAGTCAAATTCAATACAGCAAAAAATCAAAAGAGAGGGTATGATGCAGAGGGAAAAAGGGTAAGACCCCACATGCCCCTGGACATGTGTTCAAAGCAGGCTAAGGGGAAGTACATCAATTCATCATAGGGATATGTATAACGGTGCACCATGGCTCCAATACAGTTTTATTACACGTGGTAACCTCACAATGAACGAACCACTCACCCATGCCGGTAAAAAGACACACCAGGGCTGCACGTGGGGACCAGCGTCCCGACACGTGTTTCACGTCTCCAACGCTTCTTCGGGGGACAGATAAAAAGTGTATGTGAAGTGCAACCTTATAAATCACCCGTGTGGGAAGCTTTATCATGCCTACTTCCGCCCAGTTGTCATTGCGCACAGCCGGTGTTCCGAGTGCAGCGGCAATCAGTCACAACGGCGTCCACAGCGGAGATCGAAAGGAAGAAAACTTCCTGTGACGTCAATAAATAGATCCCGATCTCCGCTGTTAGGGACGCCACTGTAACCATGCATGCAGGAAGACACACACGGCCGCGCGTCAGGGGCGGAAGATAAGGATAAACAACCTGGATCATAGTCAACCCCAGGGAACCGGCAGTGTGAATACTATCCAGGTAGACCATCTGACCGGCGTCCTCGTGGGGTCTATCTCTGTCAAAAAAAGACAAAAAATGCAGAAAACCCACATCGCGGATAAATAGGGGAAAGAGACCAAAGGTAAACCAATAGAGGTGATTACCCCGATGAATACATAAATGGATAGATAGATGCATATGGCTGTAATATGAGAACATGTATAAGAGGCATAAATAGCATATCTTCATCAACATTATGCACATATGCACTAGCAATACAATACATCATGAATACAAAGATCCTACATCTGTTTAAATTCTTCAAAAAATGGAAGCAGATCCCACATCCAGGAAGAGGAAAAAAGGAAAAAAGGCGTGGGAGGTCCATCACAGCAGGAGATAATACTAAACAATAAACATAAGAAAAAACACACTGTTAAAATTGAGAACCAAAACATAAAAAATCTACTCATGGTATCACAACGAAAGGCACAAAGAAGTCGACTATTGATACCAGGGAAGAAGCCTCACAATTAATAAAAACTACAGTTAAAGCACTCTCCCTCAATTTGGGAGATTGCCGTATGGGGCACTAGTGAGGGCCACTACTTCACAGAAGCTCAGGTATCATTACTTTACAGGAATGGGGAAAAGCTCAGACGTTCATTTAGGCCATGGGGGGACATTGTGCCCAACGTGAAAATCCACCGACTTTCCACTTGTGCCAATCGTTTTTTAATGTCACCCCCACGGATACCCAGATGAATCCTGTCAATTCCCCGGACCTTCAGGGACTTGGGATCACAATTATGGAACTCAAAGAAGTGTCGGGGGATTGTTTTTAAGACTGTCGGATCTGTGGCTTCTCTTGCCACGGTTATATCCCGAACATGTTCTCTAGTCCTAATCCGCAACTCACGGGACGTCAGCCCAATATATATCTTACCACAGTCGCAGTTGGCATAATAGATGACTGCTGACATCCCACAAGAAATAAAATCACGGATACGGAATTCCTGCTTCCCATCAGCCGATAGGAAGGAGGTAGCTCGAACAATGTTGTGACAACCACGGCATGAACCACAAGGGTAGCAGCCCTGTCGTGGAGGCCCACAGCCAAAAAGAGGGGGAGGTTTTTCCCCCACGTGATGGCTATGGACGAGCATGTCCCTAAGGCTCCTACCCCTCCTGGCAGTCATCATTGGGTGGTCTGGTAAATATCCTGTCATAGAGGGTTCTGTTTTCAGGATCCCCCAATGTCTATTGAGGATCTCCCGAATCGTGCCCCATTGACGACAATATGTGGAGATAAACCTGACCGTGGATTCCAATTTAGTATCCCTCTGACTTGTGTTTCCAGTTAGTAATTGATTGCGTGCTGACCCCAAGGCCCTCTGATATCCCCGTTTTATACATCTCCCGCTATAACCCCTGTTAATGAACCTTTCCCGCATATCTCTAGATTCATCCACAAAGGTATCCATCGAGGAACAAAGTCTGCGTAAACGCAGAAATTGGCCTGTTGGAATAGCCTCAATTGTCGACCTGGGATGTCCCGAGGTCGCATGCAGGAGAGCATTCACTGCGGTGGTTTTGCGGAAGATGTTGGTTGACACTACACCACAGTCACCAATAGAGACCTGAATGTCAAGAAAATCGATCTGCCTGGGATCTACGCGATGTGTCAGAACTATATTGAAGTCATTGGAGTTGAGTTGACGCACAAAAGATTCGAGTCCAGAGATGGTTCCCCCCAGACGACAAGAATGTCGTCAATGTAGCGAAGCCAGCACTGCGCATGGGAGCTCGCCGGCACGCCATCCCCGAAAACCTCCCGCTCCCAGTACCCTAGGAAGAGGTTTGCGTAAGATGGCGCGCAAGCCGCCCTCATCGCAGTGCCGCGTTGCTGGAGGAAGAACCTATCCCGGAAGACAAAAAATTTGTGCGTCAACGCAAACTCCAATAACTCCATAATCAGCCGGACCAAGGATTTGTCCAGGTTACTCATATTGAGGAAAAATTGTGTGGCCTTCAGGCCATCCCGATGGTTAATACTCGAGTAGAGGGACTCAACGTCCATGGTTACCAGTGACACATCCTCCTCCTAAACAAGACCATCCAACCTCCCCAGGACGTCTGACATGTCCCTGACATAAGAGGGTAACGTCTCCACCAATGGGTGCAAGTAGTGTTCAATAAATTTGCATACGACGTCACACAACCCTCCCATGCCAGAGACTATCGGACGTCCCGGGGGTACTTCGGGGTTCTTGTAGATTTTCGGGAGGAGGTAAAAAGTAGGTGTCACTGGCGACCTTACAAAGAGCCCATCAAAAATCTTCTTAGGGATAGTCCCTGCCTCAAATGCCCTCATCAACATCACCTCCAGCTCTGATGAATATCTCTTAACTGGATTCGTGGATAAAGGTTCATAGGAGTCTCGATCCCTGAGCTGCCTCCATGCTTCCCTCTCATAGAGTTCTATTGGCCATATCACCACATCCCCCCCCCTTGTCTGCTGGTTTGATGACAACCCCCTCCAAATTTTGTAGCTCCCTAAGGGCCCTCTTCTGAGAGCTAGATAAATTATTGGTGGCACTAGTCAGGGAAAGTTGTTTTAAATCCCTGGTTACCAGCTCACCAAATATCTGAATTGGTGGACACAAAGATAGGGGGGGAAATGTGGTGGATTTAGGCATCAGATGTCGGGGGAAGTTACCTGGCAGGTGGCCGGAAGACTCCTCCTCCAATTCTTCAAGTGCCTCTAAAGCTTCCTGCTCCAATACGGACATGCCAGATGTACCAGGATTATTCTTGGCATGCAATTTATGTAATATCAGTTTCCGCAGGAACAGGTTGAGGTCCTTGGTTACTGAAAATAAATCAAAATTAGATTGGGGAACAAAGGTCAAACCCAGTTTGAGAACCTCAATCTGGGAGCTGGTTAGTTGATGATGGTGTCAATGTGCATCGGTCAACAATACAGCGCACGTTGCACATGGAGAAACTGTATGGGAGAGTGATGCGAAAGAAGCCGTTTCTGCAAGCACGCCACAAACAGAGTCGCCTGAGGTATGCAAAAGCACATTTGGACAAGCCAGTTACATTTTGGAAGAAAGTCCTGTGGACTGATGAAACAAAGATTGAGTTGTTTGGTCATACAAAAAGGCGTTATGCATGGAGGCAAAAAATCACGCATTCCAAGAAAAGTTACACTGGGATTGATAGTACAGTGTCAGTCTTTGCCGATGACACCAAACTATGTAGGATATTAAAAACTGACCTGGATAGTACAATATTACAAAAAGATCTGGATAAGATGTCAGAATGGGCAGATACTTGGCAAATGAGATTTAATGTTGATAAATGTAAAGTAATGCACCTAGGACGGAGTAATCCTATAGCTGCGTATACATTAAATGGAAGTAAACTCGGGACTACAGAACAGGAGAAGGACTTGGGTATTCTCATTACAAATACGCTGAGCAGCAGCACTCAAAGTCAAGCAGCAGCTGCTAAAGCAAACAAGATTTTAGGGTGTATAAAAAGAGAGATTAGATCCCGTGATCCCAACGTATTGTTACCCCTCTATAAATCACTTGTAAGGCCACATCTGGAATACGGGATCCAGTTTTGGTTTCCACATTTTAAAAAGGACATTCAGAAGTTAGAGTCAGTTCAAAGGCGGGCAACTAGACTATTACAAGGAATGGAAGGCCTCCCATATGATGACAGGTTGAAAAAGTTAGATATGTTTAGCTTAGAAAAAAGACGTCTCAGAGGAGATCTCATTTATATGTATAAATATATGTGTGGTCAATATAAAGGACTGGCACATGACTCATTTCTTCCAAAGACAGTACTAAGGACCAGGGGGCACTCACTGCGAGTGGAAGAAAAGCGATTCCGACACCTAAATAGGAAAGGGTTCTTTACAGTTAGAGCGGTCAGACTGTGGAATACACTACCACAAGAGGTAGTAATGGCAGATACTATAACAGCTTTTAAAAAGGGGCTGGATGATTTCCTCAGTACACAAAACATTGTTGGTTATAAATGACTTAGTGACTAAATGTAGAACTGGTGGAGGAAGGTTGAACTAGATGGACCTAGGTCTTTTTTCAACCTAAGTAACTATGTAACTATGTACACACAGTAACATTTGGTGGAGGTTCCATCATGCTTTGGGGCTGTGTGGCCAATGCCGGCACCAGGAATCTTGTTAAAGTTGAGGGTCGCATGGATTCAACTCAGTATCAGCAGATTCTTGATAATAATGTGCAAGAATCAGTGACGAAGTTGAAGTTACGCAGGGGATGGATATTTCAGCAAGACAATGATCCAAAACACCGCTCCAAATCTACTCAGGCATTCATGCAGAGGAACAATTACAATGTTCTGGAATGGCCATCCCAGTCCCCAGACCTGAATATCATTGAAAATCTGTGGGATGATTTGAAGCTTGCTGTCCATGCTCGGCGACCATCAAACTTAACTGAACTGGAATTGTTTTGTAAACAGGAATGGTCAAATATACCTTCATCCAGGATCTAGGAACTCATTAAAAGCTACAGGAAGCAACTAGAGGCTGTTATTTTTGAAAAAGGAGGATCTACAAAATATTAATGTCACTTTTATGTTGAGGTGCCCATACTTTTGCACCTGTCAAATTTTGTTTAAATGCAGATTGCACATTTTCTGTTAGTACAATAAGCCTCATTTCAATCCAGAAATATTACTGAGTCAATCAGTTATTAGATATATGAAACTGAAATAGCTGTTGCAAAAACCCAAATTGTTATAAAGAAAAAAGGTTAACATTAATAGGGGTGCCCAAACATTTTCATATGACTGTATTTGTTAAACCTAGTGTTAATGCACCAAGCTGGCTGACAGTTGCAAGCAACACGCCATCAGTCCACAAGGCACATGTTTTTCTCCAGCAACAGGTTGGGGACTCTCCTGGTATAGACATTTGAAATCACTATGTTAAAAACAACTAGGTTCTATGCAAACAGGAGTTACCACTACTGGGCATGCCAGAGAGCAGGCATCTCCAACCCATGGCTCCTCATATGTTTAGAAACTG
The DNA here is from genome assembly GCF_048569485.1 of Anomaloglossus baeobatrachus. Classification (NCBI taxonomy): domain Eukaryota; kingdom Metazoa; phylum Chordata; class Amphibia; order Anura; family Aromobatidae; genus Anomaloglossus; species Anomaloglossus baeobatrachus. Next base: position 244,183,555 of record NC_134354.1, on the reverse strand, counting down.
CAACTTAAAACATGTCCTAACAGAATAAGGAGTTGTAGTTTACTTGTTTTTTAATAGTTGGAGAGCAAATAATACAGTCATTGCCAAAAATGTTGGCACTCTTGTTTCAGAAAAAGAAGTATTTTTCCCAGAAATCTATTGCAATTATACATGTTTTATTATACAAACATTTATTTAATTTGTGTGTATTGGAACACAAAAAAAAACAAAAGAGACAAATTGGACATAATTTTGCACAAAACCCAAAAATGGTTTGGACAAAATTGTTGCCACTCTCAACTTAATATTTGGTTGCACAAATAACTGCAACCAGTTGTTTCTTATAACCATCAACAAAATTCTGATACCTTCACACAACTTCTGAAGGTTATCAAAGCAATTTTAAATTTACATTGGAGCTAGGTTCACAACTAATATGAAAATAAAAGACCTTAGGCATACAAGACAACAAAACTTTCAGATTGACCCCTTTGAATGGACCTTTAGGATGTATTTTTCTAATGTTTTGGTAAACTCAATTTTCACACTCCTAAAGTAATGTAGGAAATTTTCATAAACATAATAATGAATCTCAATTATTAGTCAAGCGATAAACTTTCTCGAGAAGCTTATATATCTTTTCCTGCAGAGCGCAATTTGTTAATCTGTAATATGTTAATTGTTAATATACTACCCATATGTCAGCAATAAATATAATACCCAGCATAAAATTCAATAGAATGTTGCATGAAATATTTATTCACAATTTCTAGAAACACAAAGTTTTATACATTTTGTAAATAGATCTTGTTCCCTGAAGAGCTGCAAAAATGATATCTTCAGCACAAGCTTACCTTCTTTTTTAAGCAGAGCAGAAAAAGTGCTCTACCATACCAGAAAATCTGCAAGTCTCTCAATAGATTAATGCCACTGTGAGGATCTCAGGCAGGGAACTGTTGTGATATTTAATGATCGATTTATCTCCAGCACTTAAATTCACTAACACTGACAAGATGCCCTTTTATTGCTCTATCCTCTCCTCGCTTTCTACTTTTTTGCTACACTGCTATCTTGCATTCCAAAATTCGTTTTTAAGTACTGTACCTTCCTCTTGCTATAAAATGATGAAATATACAGTGTTCTAATTAGAAACTTGCAAGAAATATCAGTAGAGTATTTAACACTAGAAGTTCCAATTATTTAGAAAGTATTATCAGATATTGGAAAATATTACTTTTGCATCACATAAGGAACGGTTAAAAAAAGTCACATAAAAAACACATTTTTATAGACCCCATACATTTGAGATCTGCCTGCTAAATGGAGAGATGTTACTTTTTTCCTATAGTTAATGAGGTGTTACTATTTTAAACTCTTTTACAGCGGAGGAGGCTGTAATGCATAGCAAACTTATATGCTTGATATAAATCTGAAAAACTTACCAGGTTTGGTTTGCGCTTTCTGACATATACTTTCCTGGATCTTAATTAATAAACTCTAAATATGCATGAAAATAAAATTTGATTTGATAAGCTGCACTGCGTGCTCTGCTGTATGGGAAAGACTCGGGAAAGAGCAAATTTGCAGCAATTTATAGGGTGATTTAAGAATTTTTGCTTAACAATTTTATTGCAGAACACACTATAAACTTACGAGCGTTTCTAGTTGAAACCTTCAAAAGTCAGTGGTTCTCTTTCATCTGAATTTAAAACTTATTATAGTCAGACTATAAACCCATACACAGGCCAAAGCATATGGTTGTTAAAAAATTAACCACTAAATTACCAGGTCTGGAAGGGCCATAATGAGTAGGTAATTTTATATATTATTTTCGCTTCCACATTTTAGCAACCATAATCTTTTTGTTCGTTATTACTAATGTGGTTGTAGGAGACCTTGTCTTAAATTGGATAAAGTGTATTATATTTTGTGATGTTTTTATGTTTTTACAGATTATTATCACATTTATATGCATAATTTGCCACACAAAAGTGGAAAAAATAAATAAGCAATTTTTTTGTTTATATTTTTTTCTGAATTTTATTGCAAAAATGTTACACGAAATAATGTTAAATAAATTCTATGGTTCTAAGCTTTTACAGTAATGTTAGTGCCCAATATGTCTGGATGTTTTCTTTGTTAAACAACTATAAATATTATTTATTTAATCAGATATTTTATATGAAAAACATTGGCCTTTTTTGGCTTGTTGCACATGGACTTTTTATTTATATTCGTTTTTTATTTGCAGATTTTGATATATACAGTAAATGGCATGTTCATTTAAAATATCATAAAATACTCACATTGTCCTCTGTAACTGGGGTGTTCACAGAAGCCCCAGTTAGAAGGGAAAATAGTCTCTTTCTTCCAGAATTTATCATTTTGCTTTGCCAAGTAAACATCAGGGATCATGTGATTGGCAGGTCTTTTGGCAGAATAATCAGTGCTGATGCTTCTGTACATTATATAGTGCACAAAATAGAAGACAGAAGCAACAATAACCCCATCTGCCTTCTCCTTAGGTTTCCTGGCTATATCTTTCTGCTGAGGGCCTGGGCTTTCTCCTGCTAAATTGAAGGAGCAGTTACTTAAACCTTGAAATGTAAATTTACAATAGAGCATGATTAAAGCCAAAAGACATAAATGTATTATGCTTTATCTTTATTAAGTTAATTTCAAATAATTAGAAATTAGTAGAAATCTTCAATCAGCTATTAAAAAGAAACCCATATTTACTAAGAAGCAATGCAAGTTAGTGAAAGAGATATAGAATGAGGATAAAATGAACACAGTACTTGATCAAAATCCCACTGAAGAAAGATGCACTAAAACCCCTGAGAGCTGCTGCTTCACAAATCTGTCCAGCTGACATACAAATAGACAGAAGAAGCTATTCAAAAAGATAATGTATTGGAGCGAGAAGATAAGGACTGGATGACTGATGGTTCTGTTATACTTACTGCATCCTAAGCAGAATAGCTATTTTTGAGGGTTTCAAAGATGTACTGGGAAAGCATGAAGCCAAAGTATATGTGTCAAACTCTGCAGAGGAGAGAGGCATAGTTGAAGAAGTCATCACAATGGTCTGGGCCTGAAGGATAATATAAAGAAAAAGAACTGTCCCATGAAGAGAAATCGGGACTTGTAAGTCATTGGATTTGTTTATTATGCATGTGGGTCTTATTAGTATTTTAGTTATTTATCTAGCCTGCAGTGATGTGATGTTCTGCAGACCCCATGTGTGGTATCTGAACATATGATCCCTATGCACTAGGTATTATGTTTTGGAGATTGGGCATTTCGTTTTATGGTTTACATATGTGTGCCATCAAACACCTACTTTAGCTTTGACTGAGGCATCAGAATACCTGTTATGTCGGATGCCTAAATCCTTGTATATCATGTTAATTGCATTTTATGTTAGAGAGAAAAGTCTAAGCATATGTTTTAAATGTCCAAATTGTAAATACCTTTTTGAGATGTTAAAATTCATGTTGGTAATTGGTTTGGCAATGAATAATATACTTAAGTCCATTATATCATATTCATGTATAAAAGCAGAAAATGGAAGAGGAAAAAGTACAGCTCCGGATCCTCCAGATAAGGTAAAAAGGAACTTTTATTAAAAGATTAAAAAATTGGCAAGATACACGGGCAATGAGGTATTGACTCTATAGGTGGTAGGTCAACAGAGACAATGCGTTTCGAGGTTTCAGATGTCTTCCTCAGGAGTAAGGCGACTGAACTCCAAAACGCGTTGTCTCTGTTGACCTACCACCTATAGAGTCAGTACCTTATTGCCCATGTATTTTGCCAATATTTTTAATGGTTTAATAAAAGTTACTTTTTACCTGTTTTGGAGGATCTTAAGCTGGACTTTTTCCTTTTCCATTTTCTGCTTTTATACATGCGGTGGCTACTGCTAGTCCCTGCTTAGATCATGGATCTTGGATCTACAAAAGGAGGTTATCCGGGCACCCCTTCAATGGTGAGCGGATCCATGTGTTTTTTTCTTTTTTCATATTCATATATAACACATGCAGTGAATACAGTTCTAAAAAAAACCATTACATTTGGCATTATGCTTATATAGAAATGCCATTTTTTAAATCATAAAATTATTCCTTTTTTCTTTAACAAAGTTGTATGGTGATTCCAATTTTGTGTAAAATGCCAGACCGTGAAATGTCACATTAAATAAATACAGCTTAAGAAGTGCTATTCATGGAGGTCATACAAATCATAACCCTTTTATTTGAAATATAAAAATGGACCATGTTTCTCTAGGCCCCATTACTTTGCTAATGGTTTGAAAAAATCCAAGGTGTATCTGCATGTCAGGACTTAAGGTTATTCCAAATTTCATCTGTAGTTAAAGCTGCTAAACTTTAAATTCACTAAATAAAATTCCAAGTATTACTGTTAATACAGCATATAGACATAAATTGTGTAGCATAATTAGAAATTGGGAAATTTAACTAAATATATTCTTAAAATCTTAAGAGTCTATCATTCCAGTGAAAAGCAAATATTTCTTTTAGATAAAACAAAAAAAATAACTGTGAAATATCAGTGTCTGCTAAAATAGGAAGCTACAAGCCTCTAGAGCAGTGATGGCAAACCTGTGGCACTCCAGCTGTTGCAAAACTACAATTCCCATCATGTCTTCACAGCCAAAGCTTTTGCTTTGAATGGCCAGGCATGATGGGAATTGTAGTTTTGCAACAGCTGGAGTGCCACAGGTTCGCCATCACTGCTCTAGAGTGTACCCAAGATATCTCCAGTATATTCCCCTGGAAACATAATACTACTATAGTAAGAAACAAGCCTAATGAAGATGAAAAAATGATAAAAAATGAATGAGCTGCAGAAAAAAAACGTTAAAGACTTAGCAATATAAAAATTTTATTTCTTCAGAATAAACTCTCAAAAGGTTGTTCCATGAACAACAATTATGAGAGATTATACATATGTAAGTGTTGGGGATCTGGCTTCCTTGACCCATACTAATCCCAGAAATGGTGAGACCAAATGTACAACCAACATTCCATTAAAAATTACAAGCAAAAAGGTAACAATGTTTTGAAATTTTGACTTTCAAGTTCCATATTTCACCATCCACTACAGTTTTGATCACGAGGCCACATTCATTTTATAGACAATCATCTTGGCTATATCATGCATATATTTGACTTGAAGCATATGATTAGTTATGCAGATTCTTATCATATCACTGTATTGCTACTGTTTTTCCCCAAGAAATCAATCTTTTCATTTTTATTTAGTAATATATAGTAAATCCACCTTTGACTTTCAACACTTCCTGAATTCTTCTATGCATGACCTTTATCAGATTCAAACATGTCTCATCCAAAACCTTATCAAAGATCTCTTCTACACGTTCCCAATATTGTGCATATTGTACATGTTATGCACTTATTTATGAAAATGTAAAAAAATTGACAAAAATATGGAAATGTAGTTTTATACCCCTAACCCAGATAGTTACAGCGAAAAGCAAAAGGGTAACAATATTTTGAGCTTTTGACTTTTAGAATCCATATCTCACAATTCACTAAAACTTTAAACATGAAGCTACCTTCCTTTTATAGAAAATCATCTGGGCATAGCTCAAGCATAAATTTGATACTCAACTATTTATCATATGATTAGTTATGCAGATTCTTGTCATATCACCCTATTGTTACTGTTTTGCTCCTGATGTTTGAAAAATCTTTTTCTTCTTGTATATAATAAATTACAACATGTTCTCACATTTCCTAATAGCTCAGTGTGTTATCAGATTGACTCTTAAGCAAAAGTCACTGGTTCGAACTGAGCAGAACAAGGAAGATTTCCCAAGAAAAAAGTAACAGCATCATCCAGCTCATTGATAGTGATCTCTCAGGCAAAAAAAATGGCCAAACTGTATGATGTGAGTGTTATGGCAGTTGGATGAATAAGAAATTCAAAAGACAAAGATGGATATCCAGACAAAATATTGGAGTCAATAAGTCGTCTCATCACAAATTCTATCAGTTCATGGGTGACAAACATGGCAATGCAGGTGGCTCATATGCTTTGTAATTGTTGGACAACAGATGTTCCTATGTGAGACACGAAATCCCAATCTGGAATGGTGGCACAAAAGAAGATGAAGAAGCCTCAACTTCAATATGATCAATATGATCACACTATTAGTGTGATGACGATTTTAAAAATTTTGCAAAAATGAAAAAGCGAAAATGAAACCCCTTACATTCGAGGAACCATTGCATTCAAATGACATTAGTTTCATCAAATTTGTAAAATATTCAAAAAAGTTCCCCCTCTTTTTCATTTCAAAATTTTCAAAAAAACCGATTTTTCGTGTTTTAATTTTTTGAAGATTCTGGAATGATTTAGAATATTCAGGAATAATTTAGAACATCTAGAATAAGAATAATCTAGTGGAAAAAATGACATTTTTAATTGTTAACAATTACAAATTTATATTTAACATTTTCTTTAAAAGTTAGATCTAGCCTTACAAACATGTGCTATAAGAAGAGCTGAAAGAATTGAAAAGCATGTGGTACATTTGGAGTCAGGCAGCCATCTTGGATACTAGAAAGTGAATTTTACTGTGAATAAGTTTTTTAATTTAAAAAGTCTATATGAAGTGAATAAGTGATAAAATTATCGTAATAAATAGTGTCAATGTTTATAGATTTCTTAGTAATATTTGGAAAGAAAATAAGAAAGTAAATATTGATATGAAAGAGTGCGTACAGGGGCAGGTCTGGTAGTTCAGTGAAAGATATAAAAAGAAAGTGAAATAAATATCATAATTTGTTTGAGGAATTTAATGCGATATTTTGACCATAATAGTTTCTTCAAGTAAAGATCAATCAAAGGTAAAACATAGAGATTATATTGATTAAAATATTCATTAATATTTGAATCAATATAAAAATCTTAATTTAATATTGTTTTTGATCTATAAAGAAAATATCTTTCTAGGTTGTTCTGGAGACGAATAATCTCAGAAGGACAAAAAATGAAAACCAAAATTTTTGAAAAACTTCAAAGCAAAGATCCCTATTGTCTCCATTTCGATGGTAAAAGAATCCAAGGGGAAGAGTATCAAATAGTTCTGCTGAAAAATACCACAACCGAAATCAAACTCTGTATTCTGAAATATGAGAATGGTTCTGCCACGGCTATTCACAAGGAACTACATCAGCTAATTGATGAATACGACGCTTGTGAAAATATTCGCATGATAATCTGCGACATGGCAGCAGTAAATACTGGTCGTTTGAACGGGATTGTAACGCTGATACAGGATGATGTTGTTACGGTTGCTGCGAGCACTGGAGACTATGTCCAGATTTCTTCCTACTGCACATGTGCGAGCGCTGGAGACTAAGTCCAGATTTCTTGCTACTGCACATGTGCGAGCGCTGGAGACTAAGTCCAGATTTCTTGCTACTGCACATGTGCGAGCGCCAGAGACTAAGTCCTATCTTGGAGCCATTGCACATGTGCGGGTGACATCATCGCTGACACGAGGTCACATGTCTCTGACACCTTGACTCCAGGCTTGGTGCATGTTTTACTCTATCATGTCCGGGGCCGGAGCTCTGATTGAATAATAAGACTAGGTCAGGGTGCTCAGCGGTACAATCTAAGCACTTGTCAAACATCTGGATCCCATAGACCCTGACTGTGTGCAGGGGACTACGTGTAGAACTATGCCGATTGGTCGCTGGTCATGTGCTTGTGATGCCTTGCTCAGTGATAGGCCAGCATGACGTCACTCCTGTCGTTCTGGCAGCGGATTGGCTCTGGTATCCTCCATCTTGGATGAGGCACAGAGTCTATATAAGACCCTGACACACGCCGCATGGCGCTCAGTCCTCTTGGTTCATGCATAAGAGTAGACGCTCTGTGCGCGTTCCTCTAGGCATTCCTCTGTCTATGCTAGGTGAGCGCTACCGGCAGGGTAGCGTTCTTATACCTTACAGCTTCGGCTGCTGTCCGTATCCTTACCTCTTAGGGAAGCGGACATAGGCAGGTGCCTGAGGCACATGGTCTGGCTGGGCCTTGTGGTTCTACTCGTAGGTGGACGTTGCCGCTAGGGTAACGTTCCTTATACTGCGTCTGGCAGTTGTTCGTATCCTCGCACACTAGGGGAGCGAACAGAGGTAGGAGCTTTGTGCGGCTTACGCTGCTGTTCGTCTCTTTTGCACCACTAGAAGAGCGGACCTAGGCAGGTGCCATATCTAGTGGTTCGTGTCCTCGCACACTAGTGGAGCGAACGCAGGTAGGAGCTTTGTGCGGCTTACGCTGCTGTTCGTCTCTTTTGCACCACTAGAAGAGCGGACCTAGGTAGGTGCCATTTCGCACACATTGCCTTTGTCTCTGTGATTATTAACAGAGATCATTCCACACACCCTCCAAGTAAGGGAGGAATTGCTTTATTTACTTATTATATCCTTCTGTGAGTTAACAGAGGTATTGCACTCTGCCATAGTCTGCAGCAGAGTCTTTGCACGGTGGACCCTGACTGTCTGATACTCCTTTAGGTTCTTATCAGACAGCCCCCCGTAACAGATGTCTTGAGAAAGGGCTTTCAGAAGCCACAATACATTGGCTGTCAACACCATGTACTCGACCTCCTACTGAAGCACGTCATGAATTTCCTTATTCCAGAGTCAGTGAAGAAACCAGAACTTAATTATTTCTTCATTGACAAATTAACAGAAAACTATGCCTCACTTCAGATTGATTACCACCAAGTTGCAACAGATGATGTCAACACAGGCGAGAATCCTGGATGGCGAGATGATTTCAAGTTCTTATATGAACTATGTCAGGCATATTGTCATTATAAAACAACATCACGTTGGCCTCGAATCAGTTGGAAGAAACTCCCAAACCTGCACATGGCAAGATGGAACTCGCGAGCTGTATATGCTGTTATAGCATTTTTTCTGATACCAGAGTGGTGCTGTGTCCTCGGTATAGCATGCGACTTCATCTGCTATGAATGGGAAAAAGCATCCTTCAATGTACTATTAACCTCACTCACCAAGACAAAAGTGCAAGAAGGCAATTAAGTGTTTGAAGGCGCACTGGTTGGTCGAGGAGTCATTAATTGACATTCCCAGATCTAACCAAAATGCTGAACATGCTGTAAAACTGATGGAGGAACTACATGCGAAATCGAGAAAAATTGAATTTTTGAATCTAAAATTCATAGGAAAAAATAATTTTTAAACACTTCTTTTGTACATATTGTACTAATAATTAACTGTTTTATACCCTATTTGTTAAAAAACGAATAATAAAAGTTGCTTAGTTATTACTAGTATCGTTTCAATAATGCAAAATTGCATGTCCTTTTTTGGGGGGAAAAATAATTTTTGCCTTATTTCATTTGAATGAAAGGGGGAACTTTTTTAAAAAGCAAAAAAAAAGCAATACTTCTTCTTAAATTACCTATAAAAGTTCCTCGATTGCACATGGTTTCATAAAAAAAAAATGTTTGTCATTACATTAATGATCATAGAAGCGTTGGCTCGCAAAAAAGTTAAAAAAGTGGATAGTAAAAGTTTGTAAATGGATGATTTGAAGTGATTAGACAAAAATTAATAGACTAGGCTATGATGGGTGCAAATGGGTTTGAAAAAAAACAAAGGAAAAAGAGGCTAACAGATCGAGAAAGTGAAAGAACTGTCAAGTTCAGTGAAGGAAGCCAGATGATATGAGGTTGTTTCAAAGACAATGGCGTTGAATATTTGACCAGGATTTATGGTGGTCTCAATGCTGAGGTACAGTTGAAACCAAATGTTTACATACACCTAAACATATAAAAATATATATATATGCACGTTTTTCTCACTCTCTGACATGAAATCAGAATAAACTTTTCCCATTTTTGGTCCATTAGGAACCAAAATTATTTATATTTGCCAAATGCCAGAATAATGATAGAGAGAATGTTTTAAGGCATTTGTATTACTTTCTGAAAGTTTACATACACTAAGAATACTATGCCTTTAAACAATATCAACTCCAAAATTATCCCCGGCACTCCAAGAAGAAAGAAAACAATGTCTGGGTATCTTTGATGTTTTTTATTGTGTAATAGTCTTATCTCAACGTTTCGGTCACACCTTGACCTTTATCAAGAGAATATATCAGACTATGAGGCAGAGGAGTCAATATATGAACACTACTCGAAAAGGAGCGATACGAGTCACCACTCAAAAGGAGAGAATGATTGGTGCGTGTGAGCACTGTGACTAAACGATTGAAAGTCGGGTCAGCCAGTCAAAGTCTTAAGGAAATCATGTAATGGTATATTACCAGGGTAGAAGATCACATGTCAAAGCTGTCCAATAGAGATAAAGAGTTTCAGTGGCTACCGTATAGGTACAGCGCCAATCTCATCCGGGAGGAGACAGCCTGTCAACCGGCGTGGGAAGGTGTACAAGATATAATATGTATCCGGAAACCAGTGAAACTGATCTGGAATTGGCACAAGTTATCCAGTGGGTAATGCAAGTCTCCTATACTTGCTTTAAAACAAATAGCCCATAATGGCGCAGGTTAATATTAATCTATAAACAGCCGTGAGGAGGAATTGTATAGGAGTCCTTGTTAAAGGTGGTAGTGGGATAGCAGGAGTTATCCTGATTGCCAATATCAGTGTCCTATATTCGTTGCGGACTCTGAAATGAAACAGCCTGTGTGAAGACAATGCCCTGTGCAGTAGGTTATTCCCAGGGGGGTTGCTTGGAAATGGAATGGTCAAAAAGACCCATGAGGAGCAAAGGGAACCTGTGTCCAGTGGAGAAAGTGGCTGGCTGCTGTATCAGACAGCCCATATGATGATATTATGTCTTTGGAAGCATCTGAAGTTTATTGGCAACACCTAAGTTAATTAGAGACACACCTGTGAATGTATTTTAATGCACATTTTAAACACACTGCTTCTTTGTGTAACATCACGGCAAAGTCAAAAGAAATCAGCAAAGATCTCAGAAATAGAATTATTGACTTGCACAAGTCTTGTTCAGCCTTGGTTTCAATCTTCGGATACCTAAAGGTGCCTTGTTCATCTGTACAAACGATTATATGCAAGTACAAACAAGATGGGAATTTCCAGCCATCGTACCATTAAGGAAGGAAATGGGTTCTGTGTACCAAAGATGAATGTGCTTTGGTCAAACATGTGCATATCAACCTAAGAACAAAAGCAAAAGAGCCTATGAAGATGCTGGAGGAAGCTGGTAAGATTGTGTCATTGTCCACAGTGAAACAAGTACTGTATTAACATGGGCTGAAAGGCCACTTTGCCGGGAAGAAGCCATTACTCCAAAAGAAACATAAAAATGCCAGATTAATGTTTGCAAATGCACATAGGTACAAAGATCTTAATTTTTGGAGACATGTCCTGTTGTCTGATTAAACTAAACTTGAACAGTTTGGCCATAATGATCATCGTTATGTTTGTAGGAAAAAAGAAAAAGCTTTGAAGCCTAAGAACACCATCCCAAGTGTATGTAAAATATGGGGGTGGCAGCATCATGTTGTGGGGTTGTTTTTCTGCAAAGAGGGACTGGTGCCCTTTACAAAGTAGATGGTATCATGAGGAAAGAAGATTATAGGCAATACTGAAGCAACATTTCAAGACATCAGTCAGGAACTTAAAGCTTGGGCAGAAATGGATCTTCAATGGACTATTACTAAAAGCATACTGCCAAACTGGTTACAAAGTGGCATAAGGATTACAAAGTCAATGTTTTGGAGTGGCCATCACAAAGCCCTGATCTCAATCTATTGAAAATTTATGGGCAAAGCTGAAAAGTCAGGCGCGAGCAAGACATCCTACAAACATGGCTCAGTTACACCAGTTCTGTCAGGAGGAATGGACCCAATTCCTACCAACTATTGTGAGAAGCTTGTGGAAGGATATCCAAAACATTTGACCCAAGTCTTAAAGTGAAAGGGCAGTGGTACCAAATACTAATAAAATGTATGTAAACTTTTGACTTTGCAGAAAGGTAATATAAATGCCTTAAAACACACTATCTCTCTGTCTCTCTCTCTCTCTCTCTCTCTCTCTTTTTCTCTCTCTCCTCTCTCATTATTCTGGCATTTGGCAAATATAAATAATTTTGGTAATCCTAACTGACTTAAATGGGAAAGTTTTGTTCTGATTTCATGCAAGATAGTGAGCAAAACATGCATATATATCTATTTTTGATAGTGTATGTAAACTTCTGGTTTCAACTGTATATTTGAGTATCCTACAGTATGAGTTACTTTGTATACTTAACCCCCTCACTCCTGGGTGATTTTCTGATTTTCCTTTTTGCTCCCCTTCTTTTGAGAGCCGTAACTTTTATACTTTTCCGACAATCTTGCCATATAAGGGCTTATTTTTTGTGGGATGAGTTGTAATTTAAATAAAACCATAAGTTTTACCATGTAGTGTACTGGAAAATGGCAAGAAAAAAATACAAGTACGGAAAAATTGTAAAAAAAAGTGTGATTGCACAATGGTTTTTGGGATATTTTATTCATTGTGTTCACTATATGGTAAAACTTGTGTCGCTGTGACGCCTCAGGTCAGTACGAGTTCGTAGACACCAAACATGTATTGGTTTACTATTATCTAAGGGATTCAAAAATATTCAGACATCTGGCAAAAAAAAGTGGTGCACTTTTTGCGCCATTTTCCAAAAACTGTATCGTTCTCATTTTTTTGGGATCTACGGCAAAGTGATGGCCTACTTTTTGTGTCTGGAGCTGACATTTGTGCACATGCTACATTTTGATCACCTGTTATTGCATGTTGCGCAAAATTTGTGGTGACCAAAAAATGTAATTTTGGTTTTTGGAATTTTTTTTGCTGCTACACCATTTACTGATCCGATTAATTGATTTTATATTTTGATAGATAGGGCATTTCTGAACACGTGATACTAAATATGTGTATATCTTTTTTTTCAACCCTTTGATTTTCAATGGGGCGAATGGGGGATGATTTGAACTTTTAGGGTTTTTTATTTTTATTAATTTTTTAAAACTTCTTTTTTTAACTTTTTTATTTTTTTTACTAGTTCCAATAGGGGATTATAAGGATCAGCAGTCTCATCGCTGGTTCATTTCTTTAGATCACAGCTGCATTGCTCTGATCTGCAGAAAAGCTGCTCTCCTCATAGAGATGGCACTCTACAGGCTGTAAGAGGAATTGACTCATGATAGCTACAGGAGCCATCACATGACCCTGTGCTACCATGGCAACCCATCATCTCCTCGTGATCATGTCACATGACTTCTGATGAAGCCTGGTGAGTGAGTGCTTACCGTGGCTAGGATGTTGTACACAGCGCGGTGCAAGGAGTTAACAGGTATGAGTGAAGAGCGGATCCATACGTGCCTGAGAGCCACACATGTCAGCTGTTCAAATCAGCTGATATGTGCAGAACTCACTGCCGACTACTCGCGGTAGCAGGCATTGAGTATACCGACATGAGGCAGGACATACCCAATACATCCAATGTTAGTAAGAGGTTAAGAACTAGGTGTATGAAAAGGAAGGCATAGTTTTCCTGCAGAACAATGACATGAAGCATATGTTGCAATTAGTGAAGAAATAGCTCATTGGCAATGAAGTAGAGGTGCTGGATTGTCCCCCACCATTCTCAGACCTCAACTCAATTGAAAACTTGTGTTGAAAAGCAATATACATAACCAAGTGAGTTGACCAATATGCATCAACATTGAGACCCTGTTGAAGAGAACTGGTATAAGATTTTGGTCAAGACATGTTTGAATCTGATCAAGAACAATCTGAGAAGGATTCAGGTAGTGTTGAAAGCTAAAGGTGGATTTACAAAGTACTGTCAAAAAAAGGAAAAATAAAACTAGATTTTAAGAAGCAAAACAGTAACAATGCAGTGAAATTGCAATAATCTGCATAACTAATCATAGGCTAAATAGTTGCAGGTCAAATTTATATATTATATAGCTAACATGATTGTCTTTAAAATGAAGGTCATCTCATGCTCAAATCTGTAGTGGATGGTGAGATATGGAGCTTGAAAGACAAACATTCAAAACATTGTTACCATTGTGTTCGTAACTGTACATTACATAAAGTAGTTAATGAATAACTTTTATCACATGTCTGTTTTACATCAGCATCATTTAAAAAAATAAACAAAAAACATTTTAAGAAGTAAGAAAGGTTAAAATTTCTCCTTTTTACAACAAAAAAACCCTTTTTTAGGGACCACATTACATAAATTGACTCAGAGGGGCCTATGTGAGAGAAAATACCAAAAACAGTGACACCACTTTAAAAACTGCATCCTTTATAATGATCAAAACCATATTAATAAAATGTATTAACCCTTCAGGTGCTACACAGGAATTAAAGTAATCTGGAAGAAAAAAAATAACATTTTAATTTTTCACACAAAAATGCTGCTTTAACCCCAAATTTTTATATTGGAAAAATAACATGAGAAAATGGAAGGTACGATTTGTTGTGAAATTTCTCCTGAGCACACCAATATCCAATATATGGTGTTAAACTACTGTTTAGGCGCATGGCAGGGTAGAATTGGACTTTCTGAAAGTAAAATTGTTTCCAAATAAATAGCGGATGCCATGTTGTGTTTGAAGAGCCCCTGAGGTGCTTAAAAGTGGAGACCCCCCACATGTGACACATTTTTAGAAATTACTCCATGAAAGGAACTTATCTAGAGGTATGGTGAGCACCTTGAACTCACAGGTGTTCTCAGAATTATAAAATATTGGACCGTAAAAATTGAAAATTATGTTTTTTCCCCAAAAATGTTTTAGTTCACAAATATTTATTGACCCTTATTTGGATTTTCAAGTATTGAATCAGATTCCATCCGAGAACCTTATCCTCTCCCTCTGATTTTGGATTTATTCAACCAGATTCTGGGAGCTAAGTGGTTCTCAAAGTTGACTTAACCCTTTTACCCCCAAGCCCATTTTCACCTTCATGACCAGGCCATTTTTTGCAATTCTGACCAGTGTCATTTTGACAGGTTATAACTCTGGAACGCTTCAATGGATTCCAATGATTCAGACAACATTTTTTCATGACATATTGTACTTCATGATAGTGGTAAAGTGACGATGATATTTTTTGCATTTATTTGTGAAAATATTAGAAATTTGGCGAAGATTTGAAACTTTCGCAAGTTCAAACCTTGAAATGAAATGCCCATAAATCCGAGCATTAGGTCGCACAAAATAGTTACTAAATAACACTTCACATTTGTTTACTTTACATTAGCGCAATTTTTGAGACATGTTTTTTTGTTAGTAAGTTAGAAGGGCTAAAATTTCATCAGCAATTTCTAATTTTTCCAACAGAATATATAAAACCATTTTTTTAGGGACCACATTACATTTGAAGTGACTTTGAGAGGCCTAGGAGAAAATACCCAAAAGTGACCCCATTCTAAAAACTAAACACTGCTGAAAACCACATACAAAAACTTTATTAACCCTCTAGGTGCCTCAAAGAAATCAAAGCAATGAGTAAGGAGAAAATAAAAATGTTACTTTTTTTCCACAAAAATGTTACTTTAGCTATCATATTTTGCATTTTTACAAGGGTTTTAGGAAAAAAGCAACATAAAATTTATTGAGCAATTTCTCCTGAATACGCTGATACCTCAAATGTCTTGGAAATCAACTGTTTGGGAGGCAGGGCTCGAAAGGGAAGGAGCACAATTTGACTTTTTGAAAGCAAAATTAGCTGGAATCGTTAGACACAATGTCGTGTTTGGAAACCCCTTAAGGTGCCTGAACAGTGCAATTCCCCCACATATTGGAAACTGGACCCTTTAAGGATTTATCTAGATGTTTGGTAAGCAGCTTAAAGCCCCGGGGCTTCACCAAAGTTTATAAAGTAGAGAAGTAAAAATAAAAAATACACTTTTATCACAAAATTGTTACTTCAACCAGGTAGTTTTTTTTACAAGAATATCAGGAGATAGTGAACCATACAATTTATTGTGCCATTTCTCCTGAGTACGTGATACCTCATATGTGGGGGAAATCAATTGTTTAGGCACACGGCAGGGCTTGTAAGGGAAAGACCGCCATTTAACTCTATGAAAGAAAAATTAGCTGGAATCATTAGCGGATGCCATGTCGCATTTGGAAACCCCCCTAAGGTGCCTGAACAGTGGAGCTGTAACTAAAATAAGTGTATCAGGAAAAAATGCACCATAAAATTTATTGTGTACATTTTCCAGAGTATGTTGATACCTCATGTGTGGTTGCAATCAAATGTGTGGGCACAGAGCAAGACTCTGAGAGGAAGAAGTGACATTTGAATTTTTGAAAGCAAAATTAGCTAGAATCATTGGTAGACACCATGTCACATTTGGAGACCCCCTGGGGTGTATAAACAGTGATGCTCCCCCACAAGTGACCCCATTTTGGAAACTAGACCACTAAAGGAATTTACCTGGATTTTTACTGAGCACCTTGAACCCCCGGGGCTTTACAGATGTTTAGAATGTTGAGCTGTTAAAATAAAACAAATATATTTTTACCACAAAATTATTACTTCAACCAGGTAGCTTTTTTCAAAGTGTATCAGCAAATCATACAACATAAAATTTATTGTGCAATTTCTCCTCAGTACAGTCGAAAGAGAAGGAGTGCCATTTGGCTGCAAAATTGCCTGGAATCATTAGCGGGCACCATGTCGCTTTTAGAGAGCCCCTGATGTACTTAAACAGTGGAGCTCCCCCACAAGTGACTTCATTTTGGTTGGTGAGCATCTTGAACCCCCGGAGACTTCACAGAATTTTATAACATTGAGCTATAAAAATGAAAAAAATATTTTTTTTAACCAGAAAAATGTTGCATTAACGCCAACTTTTTTAAATTCACTAGGGTAACAGGAAATCATGAACCATGCAATTTCTTGTATAATTTCTCCTTCCTACATCAGTACCCTATATGTGGTCAAGAACTGCTTTTGAGGCACAGTACAAAGTGAACAAGGGAAGGAGCACCAAATTGGAGTGCAGATTTAGTTGGAATGGTTTATGGGTGCTCTGTCACATTGGCAAAACCCCTGAGGTGCTAGAAAGCAAAACAAAAAAAAAATAAAACTCACAAGATACCATGTTTTACAAACTATACCACTCAATGAATTCATCTAGGTGTGCAGTGAGCATAATTACACTACAGGTGTGTCAAAAAATGTATACTATTCGACAGTGAACAAAAAATAGTTACATTTATACTACTAAAATGTTGTTTAAACTCAAGATTTCTAATTTTTATAAGGGAATTGGTAAAAGAGGTGTTACGGGGGGACCGGCAGATTAGGGCCAGGGGATATATATCGCAATCGCCAGTCGGGGCCTATCGTGCTGCAGATGGTAATGGAGCTGCTGGCACCCTGTTGGTTAGGTAGAGACTAAAGAGCTGATGACTCAGAGATAACCCAGGAAACCTGGGAACCGGTCACGTGTGTAAGGACACGTCAGACCAGACGACAACCCAGTTAGCGTTTCGGTGGAGCAGGCGCTACTCCGACCACGTGTCAAGGGAACGCGTCAGGCCGGGTGGTGACCAGGTAGCATTGACCGAGAAGACCGTGGAGACAGCGCCCTGTCGGCCACGTGTGTAAGACACGTCAGGCCGAGCGGTCCTCCGATTAGCGTTTCTGGTCACCACTCGACTGGCCCCGTGTGTGAAGGACACGTCAGACCAGGTAGTCACACCAGTAGCATTTGACTGGGAAAACATGGAGGGAAATAGGGTTCACACACCCAATCCAGGAACACCCTGTTAACTCCACAGGGGTCCTGGAATATGCTGTCCGTGCGCGTAGAGGGCACAACCGGACCGGTAGCGCAGCAGGTATGCTGTCCGTGTGTGTAGAGGGCACTCTTGGACAGGTGACGCAGCAGGTATGCTGTCCGTGTGCGTAGGAGGCACAAATGGACAAGTAACGCAGCAACCGCAGTCCAGTTAACGCTACTGGACTGCTATAGCACTACTAGAATGGCAGCAAGGAAGCACGGCGCCTAACCCTGATGTGCAGAGCCATGAATCTTGGCATGACAGGCACCGTTTGCCTAGCCCTACCTACCGCTTCCAACAAGGGCTTATGCCACCATGAACTCTAAGTGAATACTGCGCGCCTCCATGTTGTCTCCAGCTCCTTTTATAACCTGGGTCCGCCCCAAACCCAGGGTGGAACTACCAAGGTCCAATAGCAGAGTGCCATGTCATCAGTGACATCACCAGCGGCCTATCCGGAACCGCCATGTCATTGATGACCTCATGGCAGCCACGCCCCAAGCACCTCACCAGCCATCGTCTGACGACCAATGGTGAGGTGCCAGATCATAGGGGCGGGCCTCTGCGAGCCAGTCCGGAGTGGCCACATCATCAGGACACCTGACACCCTCTGCCCTATCAGGACTTGCCACCTCACGGACATGCTCAGTGAGGTCCTTACCGGACCTAGCCTCTGATGCACTAAGTGCCTGAGCATGCTCAGTAGCCTGAACAATAGTCTCGGAAATCAAACTGCCTGAGCATGCTCAATAGGCACAACAAAGGACTTACACACGGCCCGATGTCCAAGTACCTGTGCAAAGAGGCTTTTCGCACTAAGTGTAGGAGCATGCTCAGTAGCCTGAACCAAGGACTTAGCCTCAAAAATGGCACTATCAGGCTGAGCATGCTCACGAGGCGAAACACTGGACTTAGACTCTGGCTGGGGTAAATCGAGGCGTGCATGCGCACTAGCCGCCTCTCCACACTTAGACGTAGAGGAAGAAGCAGCAAGCTGGACGACCCGAGGCACATCCAAAAATGGCAGCCGACGCCTGGGCGCAACAGGAACCGCAACAGGTTGCTTGCGGCTATGGCAGCACCGATTCATAGCAAGAGGTCCCAAAATGTGTTACACAATTTCTCCTGAACATGGCAATATCCCACATGTGACCGTACAGTACTATTTAGTTGTACCACAGGGCTTGGAAGGGAAGGAGTGCCATTTGATTTTTGGAGCACAAATTTTCCTAGAATAATTTGTGGACTCCATTTGCAAAACCTCTAAGTGCCAAAACAGAAGAAATCCCACTCAAGTGAACAAATTTTGGAATTTACACCCCTCTGGGAATTCATCTATGCGTGTAATGATGATTTAGTTTTTTGGAAAACACCCATGGTGTCAAACACAGTGAATGCTGCAGAATTAAATGTTGCAAATAAGTTCTTGTTGTGCCCAGTACATTGTAGTGCTCGTACATTGTGCCCAGATCATGCTTCTGTAAACCTGCACCCTGTACATTTAAGCGGGTTCTCCTCGCTACAACAATGCCAAAATTGTGCATGCTAACTGTGGTTTAGGCCCCCTTCACACGTCTGTGAAACACGTGCGTGTTTGTTCCGTTTCCGTATATACCGGAGACACGGGCAAACATGCACCAATGTTAATCTATGTTTGAGGTCACACGTGCGTTATTTCCGTGTGTGCGTGTCCGTGATCCGTATGTGTTTCCGTGTTGAACGGAAGCATGTCCGTTTTCTGCACGGAGCATGCACACATGGACCCAATGAAAGTCTATGGGTATTTGCGCACACGTTAGTAAACACGTATGCATCTCCCTATGGTCCGTGTCCGTTTGGTGTTTTTTTCTAGCGATGTCGGTCATTCTTTCTATTTCTGTGTATGTCGGTCGGTCTCTCTCTGTCTGTCTGTCTCTCTCTCTGTCTTGTCTGTCCCTCTCTCACAGTCTGTCAGTCAGTCTCCCCCCTCTCTCATACTTACCGATCCCCGATCACCAGAGCGGCGCTGCACAGCTGTAAAATATACTCCGGCGGCTTTTACTATTTTGAAAAAGCCGGCCGCTCATTAATCAATCTCGTATTCCCTGCTTTCCCTGCCCACCGATGCCTATGATTGGTTGCAGTGAGACACGCCCCCACGCTGAGTGACAGCTGTCTCACTGCAACCAATCACAGCAGCCGGTGGGCGGGTCTATACTATGCAGACAAAAAAATAAATAAGTAATTAAAAAAAAATGACGTGCGGTCCCCCCCATTTTGATAACAGCCAGGGTAAAGCCACACGGCTGAAGGCTGGTATTCTCAGGATGGGGAGCGCCACGTTATGGGGAGCCCCCCAGCCTAACAATATCAACCAGCAGCCACCCAGAATTGCCGCATCCATTAGATGCGATAGTTCTGGGACTCTACCCGGCTCTTTCCGATTTGCCCTGGTGCGTTGGCAATCGGGGTAATAAAGAGTTGTTGGCAGCCCATAGCTGCCAATAAGTCCTAGATTAATCATTGCAGGCATCTATGAGACACCCCCAATGATAAATCTGTAAGTTACAGTAAATAAACACACACAGTGAAAAAACCCTTTAATTGAAATAATAAACACTACAAAAAACCCGCATTCACCAATTTATTAAGCCCCAAAAACTCCTCCAGGTCCGGCGTAATCCATGGAGGTGTCTTGTCGCTTCCAGCTCTGCTACATGAAGGTGACAAGAGCTGCAAAAGAACACCGCCGCTCCTGTCACCTCCACGCAGCAACTGAGGTGAGTAGCGCGATCAGCTGAGCTGTCACTGAGGTTATTCGCGGCCACCGTAGGATCCTCCAACTGTGACAGCAAGTCACCCGAGTGACAGCGATGAAGTCACAGGTGAGTTGCGGTCACGAGTGGAGGATCCAGCTAGCCACGGGTAACCTGAGTGACAGCAGCGCTAATCGCGCTGCTCAATTCGGTCACTCAGGGGACTAGCGGTCACCAGTGAGTCCTTCATGGGTGACCGCTAATCAGGACGCGACACAGACAGAGCCGCAGGATGACAATGAAGTCAGGTGAAGTTCACCCGAATTCATTCTCAGCGCGCAACTCTGTCTGCTGTCAGCGGGTATGCATCAATGCCATGTTACATCACACACGGACATTTCACACGGACAACACACACACACGTCAGTTAAGTTTCACACGCACACGCGGACATTACACACGCACACACGGCTAGCATACGCAGTTCACACAGATGCCACACGGACCTTAAAAACAGACACAAAACGGGACACGGACCCGAAAAATGGCCCGTAACACACGTGCGTGTATTTTCACGGACGTGTGAAGGGGGCCTTAGGCACATTGTGGGGGTTAGAGTAGAGAGGGGCATTTATATTTGGGAGCAAAGATTTTGCTGGATTTCTTTTTTGAGGGGGGGAGCCATAGCATTTTTTGAGAGCCTTTGTGCTACCAGAAATGTGGAAGCCCCCCTACATTTCAGTTAACCAATGATGAACCTGAGTGGGGACCCATGTTTTTGTGTGTTTAGTTTAATGCTATTTGGTGGCAATTTTGGTACATAAGATTTTGGATAATTTCACAGTTATCTTGTGCTCTATGCTGAGCACTTAAATCACGGTTTCAATTTACATCTCCGAAATACGTGATTCGGGTGAGACCTGTAACGGATCCATTCACTAATGAGGCATCAAAGTTACTCAGGACTTCGTTTTGGCTTTTGTTCAGCTGTATTCATCTTTTCAAAGGTGAAGAAAACTGTTGATGACCACAGTTTTGTGAATGCCTTAAAAGAGGCATAAAAAGATGGACACTGCCGGACCACAGGACAGACATGAGGTCAAAGTATCTCCCTCATTACAGTGAATTTTCCATTGTCTGAATCACTTTTTCAGATATTTAAGGTATGTGCTCACAATCTGCACATGTTTTATCCTGGATGCAGCGTGTCTTCCCCTGTGAAGACCTTAGCTGCCTGTGACCACGATTAGGGTTTGAGCCACCGTGGACATTCGCTCTGTCTTCCCAGTTGCATCTCTACAGCATAAATTGACATGCTACATCTAAGGAAGCTGAGCCGCAATTTATGCTGCAGAGGAAAGAAGTACAGTGGGCGTAGGATTTCTATGAATACCATCCACTGTCCTTGTACTGCATAACACAGAATTTTGGATGTAGCAAAAACAACCTGCATCTAAAACACTGCTATTCCTGATTGTGGACATGCACCCTTATATGTAATCACGGTGCAAGTGCTCAGCGTTGAGTGCAGGATAAATATGAGCCACACCATACAGCACACGTTGAGAGGCAGAATGAACAAATCAATACCAGAAAAGAAGTGGCTTTATTTATCTATTTTTTACGCTGTTCACCATGCAGTATAGGTGATTCAGTGGCTTTATTCCTGAGGTCAATACGATTAAAGCGATGCAAGGTTTATTTTGTTTCTTTAGGTTTGACAACTATCACACTAAAAAGAAGATTTTGTGTGCTCACTGTAAAATCTTTTTCTCGGTGCCTTCATTGGGGACATGGGACCATGGGTATATGCTGGTTAATCTAGGAGGCTGACACTAGGCAAATAAAAAGTTAGGTTCTCCGAAGCAGTGTATATCCATCAGCTGACAAGAAAACCACTCAGTTTAGTGGACAAGGAGTAGTCTAAACCACAGAAAAAGCACACAACTAGGGAGGGTGTTGTGTCCCCCAACGAAGGCTCAGAGAAAGAGATTTTATGGTGAGTACACAAACATCTTCTTTTTTCTCTCCCCTCACTTGGGAGACACAAGACGATGGGATGTCCCAAAGCTGTACCAAGGGAGAGGATAAAACAAAGGAAAAAAAGGTGGCCCTATTATTAAAGATGGGCAGCCTCAGCCTGCAGAACCTTTCTATCAAGGTTTGAATTTAAGTGGAATGTGCCCTAAGGCAAGGAGGAGGAGATCTACCCTTCACCTGGTACACTTCCAACACTGCAGAATGAATCCAGCGCTCAATGGTGAATTTGGAGGCCGGAAGACTCTTACTCAGACCTGCAAGTATAATAGGCAGGAAGGAAGAGAACAGATGGAGCACTGCTTTGTCCTGAAGAAGTACCATTTAAGAGGGAACGACAGGAAAGGGCAGCTGTCTGGAAGAGGTAATGTCTACTACTAAGGAAGCCTTCTATGACAGAAGGAAAAGGGAGGACTCCTGAAAGGGCTCAAAGGGTGAGGACTAAAGAGCATTAAGCACAAGATTAAGATCCCAAGGGTCTACAAGACGACGAGGAGCGCCATGTGCAGCAACGCTGAGAAATGTTTTAACCTGGGAATGGGAATTCACGTCTGCTTGCTGTCAGTGAATGGAAACATTCCCCACCATCTCTGCTTGCTGTCATTGAATGGAAACAATCCTGTTATGATCAGGAACCATGGAACAGCACAATGTATCATTGGCAAAAAGGTGACAAGAGCATTGGCAACTAATCTGGCCGCCATTCCCTTACTAACCACCAACACTAGAAGTAGCTGAGGAGTGAACTAACATCCTATGCACCGTGAACCCAGCCGGAGAAACTAGCTATCCTAAAGGAAGGAAGGATGAATAAAGGCCCATTTACACACAACGATATCACTAACGAGATGTCGTCGGGGTCACGGAATTCGTGATGCAAGTCTGGCGTTATTAGCAACGTCGTTGCGTGTAACAGCTCTGAGCGAGTGTTAACGATCAAAAATACTCACCTAATCGTTGATCGTTGACACATCATTCATTTTCAAAATCTCGTTGGTCATTGTGGATGTAGGTTGTTCGTCATTCCTGAGGCAGCACACATCGCTATGTGTGACACCCTGGGAATGACGAACAACAGCTTGCCTTCGTCCTCCTGCAATGAGGTGGGCGTGTCGTTAATGCGGCTGGTCTCCGCCCCTCCGCTTCTATTGGTCGGCTGCTGTGTGACGTCGCTGTGACGGAGCACGAACCTCCCCCTAAGCATAGAGGTTGTTCTCCACCCACAGCAATGTCGCTAGGAAGGTAAGTATGTGTGATGGGTGTTAGCGATATTGTGCGCCACGGGCAGCAAGTTGCCTGTGACGGGGCGGGTACGCTCACTAGTGATATTGCTAGCGATATAGTAGTGTGTAAATGGGCCTTTACTCTCTGCCTCAGAGTAGACCCCCAAAGGTATAGCAAGCACCCCACATTCAAAGACTATGGTGATATACGAAAATACAATACACAGATGGAGGATAGGATTAGCAAAGGTGAGGCCCCACTAACTAATTAGGAAAGGATAGGAAAGGGGCTGATGGTGGCCAGAGAAAAACCCTACAAAAACCCAAATACCTGATAGTACCAAAAGGTCCTCAGATCACACAATCTGTACTCCGTCCTATATTAGGCGCTCTTGTCAAACCAATAAACAGAAAAGCAGGAACAATTACAAATTCAAGAAGAAACAAACACATGGACTTATAGGAGCAAAACTCCAAACATAGCTGCAGGGAGCTTTCCAGGTAAGCAACAAAGAGGGAAGATTCCTGCATGCAAATAATCTGACAATAACCACAGTAAATGAAAAACACCAGATAAGAACAAAAAGAACAAAACAACTAAAAAAGAACGATGCACTTATATGGGGTAGATGATTTCCCCCTGAAATCTCTCCAGTGCCAACCGCAGATCAGGCGAAATGGCCGAGAGAACTACACAATCATTCAGGATAGTAGACGGCTCAGCAACCTCCAAAGAGTCAGCACAGAAACTTCTGGAAAGGGCATCGGCCTTAACATTCTTTGTGCCCGGCAGAAAAGCGACCACAAAATTAAATTGAGTAAAAAACAAAGCCCACCTGGCCTGCCAAGGATTTAACCTCTTGGCAGATTCCAGATAGGTAAGATTCTTGTGGTCCGTAAGCACCACAACTTGATGTCTAGCCTCTTCCAACCAATGTCTCCATTCTTCAAACGACTACTTCATAGCCAATAATTCCCGGTTTCCCACATCATAATTCCGTTCAGAAGGAGCAAACTTCCAAGAGAAAAAGGCACAGGGCTTAAGTTTATCCGAAATAGAGTCTCATTGAGACAGAACAGCTTCTGCTCCGATCTCTGAGGCATCTATCTCAACTTGAAATGGGCGAGACACATCAGGTTGCTGCAGGATCGGGGCAGAAGTAAACTGCCTTTTAAGCTCCTGGAAGGCCACAATTGCCTCTGGGGTCCAATTCTCAGCATCTGCTCCCTTCTTGGTCAAATCTATCAGAGGTTTTACAATGCTAGAAAAATTAGCTATGAATTTATAGTAAAAATTCGCAAACCCCAAAAACTGCTGCAAGGAATTTAGAGAATTCAGTTGCACCCAGTCATAAATAGCCTGACCCTTGACCGGGTCCATTTCGATAGCAGATGGAGACAAAATGAATCACAAGAAGGAAATCTTTTGCACCTCAAAAAGGCACTTTGACCCCTTAACGTACAGTGCATTATCCTTGAGTATCTGAAAAACAGCCCGTACTTGCTCAACATGAGAGTCCCAATCATCAGAAAAAAATCAAGATGTCATCCAAATAGACAATCAAATATTTACCAATAAGGTCCCGGAAAATGTCATTCATGAAGTCCTGGAAGACAAAGGTGGCATTAGTGAGCCCAAATCATCACTAGGTACTCAAAATTCCCCTCAGGAGTATTAAACGCTGTCTTACATTCATCACCATCCTTAATATGGATGAGATTGTATGCCCCTTTAAGGCCCGTTTCACACGTCAGTGAAAAACACTGATGTTCTTCACTGACGTGTAAAACACGCACATGTCCCTCCGTGTTCCGTGATTCACGGCACACGTGGGTTGTCCATGTGCAATCCGTGATCCATGATCCGTGATCCCGTGATTGCATATGGACATTACTCACCTGTCTTCACTGCTGCTGTCCATGGTGCTGAAGTCTCTGGCTCTCCAGCGTCCGCCCACCGCTCTCAGCACCTACTTCCTGGTCGGCAGTTCCTTCCTTCATGAATATTCATAAGCCAGGCAGGAGCTGCCGAAAACAGAGGCTGCAGAGCGAATCGCAGGCAAGGTAAGTTGAAAATTTTTTATATTTAATATGTCCGTGATTTTCTTGTACGTGTTTCACTGATCACACACGGATCACACCATAGTGTGGTTTGTGGGTCATCAGTGATGCCAGAGAAAAACTGACATGTCTCCGTGCAGAATCATGGCCCCGCGTGCACGTTGCACGGAGACACGTTCAGTGAAAAATCACTGATGTGTGAGCAGACCCATTGATTAGAATGGATCTGCATATGTCAGTGATTCTGGTATGTATAAAAAAAAGCACAAACGTACCAGAATCACTGACATGTGAAAGGGGCCTTAAATCCAGTTTCATAAACCATTTGGCACTCTTCACTCTAGAGAAAAGATCAAACATCAGAGGCAAAGTGTACTGATATTTGACCGTGATTTTATTAAGAAGGCGGTAATCAATACAAGTAGTGATGAGCGAGTATGCTTGTCACTACTCGGTACTCGCACGAGTATCACTGTACTCGGGCTACTCGGCGGGTACCGAGTAATTTCGCGATACTCGTGCTGTACTCGTGGTCTTCATCCCTGCATGTTGGCGCTCTTTTGAGAGCCAGTCCTCATGCAGGGATTGGCAGGCAAACTACTGCAATGCCACAGCCCTGTTAGTTGAGGAATTGCAGTGATTGGCTGGCTCGCACAGCGTGACCGAGCCTTTATACCGGCGGGCGCGCTGTGCTCTGCACACAGCCATCTCATATTCCCTGCTTTCCCCGCCCACAGGCGCCTATGATTGGTTGGAGTGAGACACGCCCCCACGCTGAGTGACAGGTGTCTCACTGCACCCAATCACAGCAGCCAGTGGGCGTGTCTATACTGTGCAGTAAAATAAATAAATAAATAATTTAAAAAAACGGCGTGTGGTCCCCCCAATTTTAATACCAGCCAGATAAAGCCATACAGCTGAAGGCTGGTATTCTCAGGATGGGGAGCTCCACGTTATGGTGAGCCCCCCAGCCTAACAATATCAGTCAGCAGCCGCCCAGAGTTACCACATACATTAGATGCGACAGTTCTGGGACTTTACCCGGCTCTTCCCGATTTACCCTAGTGCGTTGGCAAATCGGGGTAATAAGGAGTTAATGGCAGCCCATAGCTGCCACTAAATCCTAGATTAATCATGTCAGGCGTCTCCCCGAGATTCCTTCCATGATTAATCTGTAAATTACAGTTAAAAAACACACACCCGAAAAATCCTTTATTAGAAATAAAAAACAATAACAAAGTCCCTCATCACCAATTTATTAACCCCGACAAAGCCCTCCATGTCCGGCGTAATCCAAGGACCTCAAGCGTCACGTCCAGCTCTGCTGCATGCAGGTGACAGGAGCTGCAGAATACACCGCCGCTCCTGTCAGCTTCACACAGCAACTGAAGACAGCTATGGGCTGCCATTAACTCCTTATTATCCCGATTTGCCAATGCACTAGGGTAAATCGGGAAGAGCCGGGTACAGTCCCAGAACTGTCGCATATAATGTATGCGGCAATTCTGGGCGGCTGCTGACTGATATTGTTAGGCTGGGGGGCTCCCAATAGCGTGGAGCTCCCCATCCTGAGAATACCAGCCTTCAGCCGTATGGCTTTTTCTGGCTGGTATTAAAATTGGGGGGACCGCACGCCGTTTTTTTTAATTATTTAATTATTTATTTCACTGTACAGTATACACACACCCACCGGCTGCTGTGTTTGGGTGCAGTGAGACACCTGTCACTCAGCGTGGGGGCATGTCTCACTGCAACCAATCATAGGCGCCGAAAAGCAGGAAAGCAGGAAATACGAGATTGATTAATGAGCGGCCGGCTTTTTCAAAAGACGAAAAGCCGCCGGAGTTTAGTGAACAGCTGTGCAGCGCTGCGGCAGTGATCGGGGAACGGTAAGTAAGAGAGAGGGGGGAGACTGACCGACAGACTGTGAGAGGGGGACAGACAAGACAGAGACAGACAGAGCGAGACCGGCCGACGGGAGATAGAATGAAAAAAAAAATGACCGACATCGCTAGTAAAAAGCACAAAACGTGCGTTTTGGACATCGGAGTGCCACACAATGTTTTTACGTAAAATTTTTCATGTAATAATCTCAAAAAGTAACATACACCAGCTCTATCTCACTATTGGGTATGTGCCCTTAACATTTCCGCCATGAAAATTCATTTTGGTGTCATTTTGGAAGGTTTTCTGGTGAGTCCGTAAAAATGGCATAAAACTCGGACAAAATTGTTCACAGCTGTGACTTTTGAGTGATAAATGCTTCCAGGGGTCTTCCCCATGCTGTTGCCATGTCATTTGAGCACTCTTCTGAGACTTTTGTGACATTTTTAGGGTTTCTACATGCTGCCGGAGGTCATTTCAGAAAAATACTCGGGTCTCCCATAGGATAACATTGGGCTCGGTGCTCGGGCCGAGTACACGAGTATCTTGGGATGCTCGGCCCAAGCCTCGAGCACCCGAGCTTTTTGGTACTCGCTCATCACTAAATACAAGGTCTCCATGACCCATCTTTCTTAGCAACAAAGAAAAAGCCAGCACCCAAAGGAGAAGATGAGGGCTGAATGTGCTCTTCTCCAATGATTCCCTGATGTGTGATCGCATGCCATCATGTTCGGGCACAGACAAGTTGAAAATTCGCGCCTTGGGAAATTTACAACCTGGCACTAACTCAATGGCACAGTCATAGTCCCGGTTTGGGGGCAGAGAATCAGATTCCTGGTCATTAAATACATCACGGAAATCAGACAAATGTGCCGGAACATCAACTGTCTGAGCTGACATGGACAAAGCAGGGAATACGAGATGGAATAATGAGCAGCCGGCATTTTGAAAAGCTGGAGAAGCCACCGGAGCAGTGTGACAGCCGTGCAGCGCTGCGCCGGTGATCGGTCAGTGATCGGTGAGTATGAGAGAGGTGGCGAGAGGGATAGACCGACAGACAGACAGAGAGACCTAAAGGCCTGCGTTCTTTTTGTCAAAAAAGCGATTACTTTGGTTTGAGAGGTGTTCTGGTGACTACGTAAACGCCGCATGCTGCTCTGACCACGTTATTCAAAGACACCAGAAATGCAGTCAGGCACCTTCTACAGGCTGTGCCCATACTGTTTCTGCCTTTTCCCATCCATTTCAGCCTTTTCCTCAGTCACCACAGCTCGCAGTTAGGTCCAACGTGAAATTATTCGAGTTTCTTATAGATTTACATTGCGCATCGAATATTCGCAAATAGTAGAATAGTGCCAATCTATTCATCGGATATTCGGCGAAGCGGATATTTTGGTATTCGATCATCCCTATTGGTAGCTTATATTTCTATTTTTCCCTTTCTACTTTTGCTGAGCTCCTGTTCATTAAAAATAAAATTCTTACTGTATCCCTAATAAAACCCTCTTAGGTGATCTTCTATCCTTAAATGGTAATTCCTCAGTTGTTCCCTAATATTACATCTTCTCCCCTTTATCGATTGATAGTGTAAGTGGCAGTGCTCTCTAAAAAGTGTATGGTATCTCCTTTTTGCGCTAAGGTTTTTTTTGGTTTTTTTTTAAATACTCTCCTTTTTATTTGAAATATAGTCCTTTGTTCTAGGTTTGGATCATTTTTTTGATTGAATATTGCATGAAATTAAGAAATCCTGCACATATATATGGGCGACATACAGTTGTTTGTATACTGCAGCAGTTGTATACTGCATGTCTATGTAAAGTATGTTCCTTATATAAATGTGAGAGATGGCTGAGATTTGTGTCATATAACAATATGCGATCACCATTTTCTTTGGATGCATTGACTATGGGACTTTTAGTGAAGAGGTAGCAAGATTTACTCTATAGTCAATGCTTTTTCTGTAATACAACTCACGCATGCGCAAGTCTTGTGACACAGATCTATGCGGTGTCTGCATTCCCCTGCCGTAGAATGTGAAAAGTGGTCACATGACTGGATAGGTGATATGACGACACGCGCTGCCTGGCAACCAGGTATACAATGTGACGCGTCGCGACCGCCCGGCATTGTGAGTGCGCGATCATGTGATTCTTTTGGGCGCAAGTGATGTCACACACCGAATGCAGGAGGGAAACATTTAAATAGATGTAACTTCCCGGCTGCCCGGCACAGAGCGACAAGGAACGGCCGCTGCTGTCATGTGGTAAGTCTCTGGATGGGAGCACTTGAACTCTGCATTGAATTGGCCGTCTGATTACCTAGTATTTATATAATGATTCGATGCCATTATATTGCAGCATGTTGTAGGAACAGGTCCAGGGTTATATGGACCATTAATAAACGCCACATAAGTAACTCCCCTGAAGAATTTAGAGATGAAACGCGTCGGGAGATCTATATATGGGCCCCAGTCAAAAAATGAATGGAGTCTAACACTATATAAAAGAACAGCCCCTGTGAATTGGATGAGGAATTTCCAGTTTTTTGAATAAGTAATTAATATGGAGTTAATGTAATCACCAATGGTATTTAATGGTGTTTTTTTGAGGTGTTATTCTGTTTGTCCATTTGAGCTTAGAGATCAAGGGATCACACTCATATTAACATGAATTTTGTTGTTGTGTTTTAAGTACTAGGGGTCTAATTGACCTTTTTTAAGGTAATTTTTAGTAAAGATTTTATTTTATTGTGTTATTTATTCCACAAAAAAACTGTTTTGCTTTGTTTGCTTAAAACTTTGTTGAACTTCTACCTATGTTATCTGTAGATAAGTAGTTAATGTATTTTCCCCCTGTGTGTCCTCCTTGTGTCTTCTATAATGTCTAGCGGTGTAGATGAAGAGCTCATCCCATCCATTCCCTATTTAGGGCCCAACACTAGGGATACCTAAGGTTAGGTATCTGGCTCAGTGCATATGTGCGGAATCTATCAAGAGTGGTGATAGACCCCAGGAACCAGCAGTAGGTTTGGTAAGGGGTCACTATCTTCTCTTTCCCTAGACACAGGATTTCCTTTACCTTTCACCGCTCGCTTGGTATGTCCCTGTACCTAGCATGACAGATAGGCCACTTGATGCAGTGCTTGCCAGCAACACTAGCATATGTTATTTTTCCCCCTCATTTCGATGTTGAAGCGATGTGTGGCTGCCAAAGAAATGGGAACTGATCAAAAAAGTGTTCTGTACTCCAAAATGTCACCAATAAAAGCTTCTACTTAACCCCTGAAAAACAAATCCCCACTTTAGGTTCATCTGTTAACATAAATATCATGACCTAGATAAGTGATAAGGCTCCTCGCCCCTCCCCCCCAAAACAAATCCAACAAATTCTGCACTCCCAAACTAAATATATTCCTTTCTTCTGAGCTCCATAGTGTGCCTAAACCTCAGTTAGTATCCACATGTTTGGCACTACTGTAGTGAGGAGTGCCCAATTAATTTATGAGCTGTAAATCTTCAGAATCACAAGCTGGGCTCAATTTACAGGCACTACATTGTGATGGGTACTACAATATATCCGACACTACAATGGCAAATTTGTATTTTCACACTGCAGCATCCATTGCTGCTTGTTTCTGGAAAACACCCAATGGAGTGAAAGTCACACCCATAGCTGTATTCCCAGAGAGGTGGTATCTGCTCTTCTGGAAATAAGAGGCTCTGTATATGGAGTCCGCACACTATTCTAGGAAAATCTGCTCTCCAAAAGTCAAATAGTGCCCCTTCCTTATTGAGTGTCGTCATGTGGCAAAATGATACTATACAGTCACATATGGGGTATTGCCATGTTCTCAAAAAATTATGTAACAATTATATGGTAATTTTTACTTATTTTTCCTTGTGAAAATGTAAAACCTGGGGTTAAAACAAAATATTTGGGGTAAAAAATGTAATGATTTTTTTTCCTCACCGTCCAATGGTATAAAATTTTGTGATACTCATGTGGTGTCATTGTGATCACTGCAGTTTTAGATGATTTCATTAAAAAGTGTAGTTTGTAAAATGAAGTCACTTATGGAGGCTTCTGCTCTTCTGACACCTCAGAGGCTCTGCCAGTGTGACATGGCATATGCAATCCATAAAGCTATGTTCACACAGGACGTTTTTGGTGTGTATTATTGCATAGCTTTTTCATTAGTTTTATGCAAATACGTGATAATAAAAAGCTGCTTTTTACAGTACCTGTGAAACATGAGATCCCAGAGATCTTCTGCCCACATAGACACATACTTGCCTTTTTTCTGACTAAAATTGTAAAATGCAGCATTTTTGCTGTTTTGTTTTAAAGTAGCAGCATGTCAATTCTTTTAGCATTTTCCACTGATACACTGCTCTGCATAGCACAGGCGATCAGACTATTGCAGCTTCAAGTCCTCCTATGAAACTATTAAATACTGTGAAAAATAAAAAAGTTTCAAAAAAGATAAAAAAAATCTAAAAACACAAAAGTTCAAATCAGCCCCCTTTTGCCTCATTAGAAATGAAACAATTAAAAAATTACACAAATTTTTATATTACCACTGGTGATGGGTGAACCTCGACTGGGAAAGTATGGATCTGTGCGGGATACCTTGTATCCATGCACCGACCCCTGGTTCAGAGTTCTCGGGGAACTGCAGGAAACTATCCAGATCCACCCAGGTAATTAAAAAACAAAAGAAAGGGAAAAGAAAAAAAATAGGAATAAAGCAAGTGAGTTATACTTAACGAGGCTATCGCATGGCTATAAGGCCTTGTGCCCACACTGCGTAATTTGATGCAGATTTTGAGGCAGATTTTCAGAAATTTGCAGCAAAATCTGCATGTCCATTGTGAGGCCAGCAAAGTCTATGAGAATTCAGAAGTGCTGTGCCCACATTGAGTATTTTACCCTTGCGTACTTGGTGCAGATTTCTTTTTTTCTTCACCAAATCTGCACAAAATACGCAAGGGAAAAATAAGCAACGTGGGCACAGGACCTCTGAATTCTCATTGACTTTGTTGGCTACTCCAACTCCACACTGATGAGGGACAATACCCCCAAACAGCTGTCTGTGGATGGATACCTGGCCTTGGTATTTCCCTTGTCATATCTTTTAACTCATCAAGAGCTGGATATTGACAAAAAGGGCCACTTAATATGGTGGTTATGGTGGTCTCGTAAAAAGAGCCACTCCTTGGCTAGGTCCTTCCCTGAGGGATATCTGGCTGTCGAGACTCATAACAGAGGCTCCACGGACCCTTTTGATTTGCATAATACACACCATGTTTGAAGACCAAAAGGCACCGCATATCATACCAAAAACACCATACCAACAGGGAAGTTTGGAGATGGAAATACCATGGTATGGGGCTGTTTTCAGCACATGCTACTAGAAAACTTGATATGATTGAAGGAAGGATAAATGGACAAATGTACAGAGACATTCTTGATAAAAAAATATGCTACCATCTACCGGGATGATGAAATGAGGGATGACATTTCAACAAGACAATGAACAAACAGCCAATGAAACACTCCATTGGCTTTAGAGAAAGAAAATAAAGCTGCTATAATGGCTAAGCCATCCCCCTGATCTGAATCCAACAGAACATTTTTGGAAGGAACTGAAGCTCGAAGATCAAAGAAGGAGCCCATAGAACTTCAGGATTTGAAGTATTTGTGTGGAAGAATGGGCCAAAATCACAGCTGAGGAATGCATATGTGAAGCCCCACAGGTGTTGTGTCGGTGCATTAACTTCAGGGTCTCCACATGGGATGGTCTAGTCACAGGTAGGGAACCTTCTCTTTAGGATTTTCGTGACGTCACTCTTGGTATTGCAGTCAGGGTACCGCCACTGCAGGTTAAGGGATGCCTGGGGTTGTTGGTAGGTGCAGTTAGATGATGTGGTCCCACGAGAGTAGAGCTGGCCCCAGGTCCCGTTTTGAGTGGGTGGAACCACAAGGCGCAGAATGACTCAAACACAGTCCATGCAGTCTTTCAGGGTTTTTACTCACAGTTGATGAGATGGGTGAGTAACCCGGGCATAGCTGGGATAAACCAGGCTGGAACCAGGTATCCTTCCAGCTGGCTGATGAGGGTGACTACCAACTCGCCTTCCTAGCCCTGTGTGTTTTGGGGTGACCCCTACTTGAAGCCCTGCTGGGGTCGCCCAGGGAAGTTGCTGATGCCTCTCTGCCCTTCTTTTGGCCCGTTTGCTTGTAGCCTTGACCAGGCCACTCCAGCTGCTTGCCTCCTGTGAACTATGGGCCCTCTCTTCGCTACGTGGCTCCAGACTCTGTGTGTGGTGGTGAGGGCGTGAAGTACCCCCACCTGCAGGTTGAGCAGGACAACTAAATGGTCCCCTACTCTGAGAACCTGCACTTGTATGAACCTGGTACCTCCCTGGCAGCCCCCTTACTCAGCCACTCCTTTTCTCTCTCTAGCCTTGGGTGGTTTTCAGGTAGCACTACCAGGTGACTGGTCTCCCCCATTGGTAGTCACTGCGCAGACGCTGCCAGTTTTGTGTCAGCTTCCAGGGTCTGCTCCACACGTCTCCTCTCCCTGAGCTGCACTCCAGACTGGCTCACTACTCCCTCCCCACTGTGCCTGCCTACGCCACCTAGCAACCAGGCTCTCTACCACACCCCTCGAGTGGAGATGGAGGCCACGCCCCCTCCTGGATTCCCCAGGGGTCCACTCAAAGGTCCATGTGGGAGACTATGTGCCTGTGTAATCACACCTCGGTCAGCCTTCTGGTTTACCTGTATTGCACTGCCCCCAGCATGGGTGTAGTACTCAGTGGTGCCTGACCAGGTCAGGGGTGCCACACATGCATCTTGTTTCACGATACAGGAGACATCTTGTTTCACCATACAGGGGATATCATTCACAAACAAAGGCTTCTGTAGGAATATTAAATACATGTCAGTAAATGTGTTCAATACTTTTTCCCTGTTTCATTTGTTAATATTACACATCACTATATTTATGGACAACTATGGTTTGATTTCTTTGCCTATGTGGATTGTATGGGTTGAAAATGCACATTAACAGATCCATGCTGATAGTAGTCATTGAAAGCAGGCCAGCAGGGGAACAGGTGCAGGGACCAATTTCATCAAGTCCGCACTAAAGCCAGCTTTACACCTTACAATTAGGTATGCGATCTCGTATGCGATGTGACACGCCCAGGTCGCATATGCGATCTAATGAGATTGCACGTAGGTCGTTCATTTGCTGTCACACGTGCGTTAGTAGCCTATGTTAAATTGGTCAATTTTGTGTGCGATCCTTTAGATCATGTGTTCTGTGACGTATGCATTGGGCACCCTTTTTTTTTTTTATTTATTGTCTTGCCAAGCGTGTGTAATGTGTAGGGATGTGTTTTTACTATGTCATCTGCCGTTCAGCTCTGCTACATGGCCGCTGACAGCAGACACAGACAGCCACGTGGCAGAGCTGAATGGCAGATGACAGCAGACACAGACAGAGCCGCACTGTCAGAATGAACTCGGGTGAACCTCACCCGACTTCATTGTTATGCTGCGGCTCTGTCTGTGTCGTGTCCTGATTAGCGGTCACCTGTGAAGGACTCACCGGTGACCGCTAATCTCCTGAGTGACTGAATTGAGCAGCCCTCACTCATATACTCACCGATCCCCGATCCCCGGCGCTGCACGGCATTCACACTGCTCCGGCGGCTTTTACTGTTTTGAAAAAGCCGGCCGCCCATTAAACAATCTCGTATTCCCTGCTTTCCCCGCCCACCGGCGCCTATGATTGGTTACAGTGAGACACGCCCCCCACGCTGAGTGACAGGTGTCACACTGCACCCAATCACAGCAGCCGGTGGGCGTGTCTATACTGTGTAGTGAAATAAATAATTAAATAATTAAAAAAAACGGCGTGCGGTCCCCCCCAATTTTAAAACCAGCCAGATAAAGCCATACGGCTGCAGGCTGGTATTCTCAGGATGGGGAGCTCCACGTTATGGGGAGCCCCCCAGCCTAACAATATCAGCCAACAGCCGCCCAGAATTGCCGCATACATTATATGCGACAGTTCTGGGACTGTACCCGGCTCTTCCCGATTTGCCCTGGTGCGTTGGCAAATCGGGGTAATAAGGAGTTATTGGCAGCCCATAGCTGCCACTAAATCCTAGATTAATCATGTCAGGCGTCTATGAGACACCTTCCATGATTAATCTGTAGATTACAGTAAATAAACACACAACGAAAAATTATTTATTGGAAATAAAAAACACACACAAATTCCCTGGTTCACCACTTTAATCAGCCCCAAAAAGCCCTCGTTGTCCGGCGTAATCCAGGATGCTCCAGCGTCGCATCCAGCGCTGCTGCATGGAGGTGACCGGAGCTGCAGCAGACACAGCCGCTCCGGTCACCTCCACGCAGCTAATGAAGACAGCCGCGCGATCAGCTGATCTGTCACTGAGGTTACCCGCTGTCACTGGATCCAGCGGTGGATGCAGCGGTGGCCGCGGGTAACCTCAGTGACAGCTCAGCTGATTGCGCTACTCACCGCCGCTCCTCTCACCTCCACGCAACAACTGAGGTGAGTAGCGTGATCAGCTGAGCTGTCACTGAGGTTACCCGCGGCCACCGCTGCATCCACCGCTGCATCCAGTGACAGCTCAGCTGATCGCGCGGCTGTCTTCATTAGCTGCGTGGAGGTGACCGGAGCGGCTGTGTCTGCTGCAGCTCCGGTCACCTCCATGCAGCAGCGCTGGATGCGACGCTGGAGCATCCTGGATTACGCCGGACAAGGAGGGCTTTTTGGGGTTGATTAAAGTGGTGAACCAGGGAATGTGTGTGTGTTTTTTATTTCCAATAAAGGATTTTTTCGGGCGTGTGTGTTTATTTACTGTAATCTACAGATTAATCATGGGGGGTGTCTCATAGACGCATGACATGATTAATCTAGGATTTAGTGGCAGCTATGGGCTGCCAATAACTCCTTATTACCCCGATTTGCCAACGCACCAGGGCAAATCGGGAAGAGCCGGGTACAGTCCCAGAACTGTCGCATATAATGTATGCGGCAATTCTGGGCGGCTGTTGGCTGATATTGTTAGGCTGGGGGGCTGCCCATAACGTGGAGCTCCCCATCCTGAGAATACCAGCCTTCAGCCGTATGGCTTTATCTGGCTGGTTTTAAAATTGGGGGGGACCGCACGCCGTTTTTTTTAATTATTTAATTATTTATTTCACTACACAGTATAGACACGCCCACCGGCTGCTGTGATTGGGTGCAGTGTGACACCTGTCACTCAGCGTGGGGGGCGTGTCTCACTGTAACCAATCATAGGCGCCGGTGGGCGGGGAAAGCAGGGAATACGAGATTGTTTAATGGGCGGCCGGCTTTTTCAAAACAGTAAAAGCCGCCGGAGCAGTGTGAATGCCGTGCAGCGCCGGGCCGGGGATCGGGGATCGGTGAGTATATGAGAGAGGGGGATAGACTGACATGGACAGAGAGAGAGGGACAGAGATAGTGACGGACTGACAGAGAATAGTGCATGACAGACATTGTGAGGCGCTTCAGAATGCAGCTTTTCAGCTGCGCTCTGAAGCAGACCTTTTTTAAGCTGCGGTGCAGAGCGCACACCTGCGCACATAGCATCAGACACCGAAATCGTATGAGGGATGTCACACGTTACAATTCACTAGTTTCGTACAACAAAACATCCAATGTATGAGGAATAAACGACGTGTATGCGATCACCATATTTTCATTCAATATCGATCGCATGTAGGTTTCACACGCAAATACATCACGAACGATGCCGGATGTGCGTCACTTACAACTTGACCCCGACGACGGATTGAAAGATCTATTGAAGTGTGTAAAGCAGGCATAAGATCGCTGTGATTGGTCAATCATTCTTGAAAAAATGCATTAGTGTGCATTATCTCTTTTTTACCCTTGCAAAAATGCACATTTGAGACTAAAGTAACATTTTTGTGGTAAAAAGTAAAATTTTAATTTTTTTTTCCTCTCTTGTGAAGCATCTGAAGGTTTAATAAACATCTTGAATTTGGTTTTGAGCAACTTAGGGGAACAATTTTTAGAAGGGTGTAACTTTGGGGTATTTTCTCTCAAATTGTCCCCTCATTTCACTTCAAATGTGATGTGGTTCCTAAAAAAATGGTTATGTACATTTTATTGAAAAAATAAAAATTGTTAAACTTTTAACCCCTCTAACTTGATAACAAAAAAAAAATATTTAAAAAATGGTGTTGATGTAAATTAGGCAAGTGGAAAATATTTATTTACTGTTTTGTGTAACATAACTCTGGTTGAAGCGCATACAAATTCAAATTTGAAAATTGTGAAATTTTCTATTTTTTGTCAAATATTTGATATTTTCATAAATAATTGCAAATAATATCCAACAATATTTACTACCATCATGGAGTACAATATGTTGTGAGAATTCATTCTCAGAATAAAAGGGATATGTTGAAGCGTTCCAGAGTTATCAGTACATAAATTGATGCTGGTCAGATTTGAAAAATGGGAATTGGTCATTAAAGTACTGAAAGTATTCCAAAAGTTGTGTTGTTTGGATCTATTGTCTAATATTAATCACCTATGATTTTTAATAGAGCAGTGGTCACACATGTTATTTACAGTAGGGTCGTTTAATCTCTATGAGACTGACATAGATACTGTAACTGATAATATGTAATAAATGGTATTTGTAGTGATGGGCAAACTCACAGATATCTGGGATTGGCGAGTTCAACCGGATAAAAAAATTCCCTGTTTGGGACCGGAATTAATCCCGGATATCTGCCCTGATGCAAATCCCCATATAGAGTACAGTTGAAAACAGAAGTTTACATACACTTTCCAAAACGATACATACACATGCTTTTCTCACTGTCTGACATCAAAACAGAATAAACCTTTCCTGTTTTAGGTCGATTAGGATTACCAAAATTAATCATATTTGACAAGTGCCAGAATAATGAGAAAAAGAGGTTCCCAGGTGGGGTACCGTGGGAAACTACAGCTATGACTGCAGATAAACTGATTGATGACACCGCTCATCCCTACAGCTCAGTCAGTTTCTGCCTGAATCCCACAGTGTGTGCACAATTTCTGTGCCCACACGCTGTGACTTCACTATGTAGAGTATGTAGCAGAGCAGAGGAGGAATCATCTTGGGACCTTATGTGGATTACATCGGAACTTGCTGTTTGGGGTTAATAAAGGGGTGAAAGAGGGTGAGTTTTTTTGTATTTTATTTAAAATAAAGGATTTATCAGTGTTGGTGTTTATTTCCTTTCACTTACAGATTAGGAATGGGGGGTCTCGTAGATGCCTCCCATTACTAATCTAGGGCTTAGTGGCAGCTGTGAGCTGTCATTAACCCCTGATAGTACCCTGATTGCCCCCACACCAGAGCAATCGGGATGAGCCATGCTGGGATTGTCTCATCTAATGGATATGACATTTATGGGCAGCTACAGTCTGTTATTTTTAGGCCAAAAGAGCCCAAAAACCATGGGCCTCCACAGCTTTAGAATACCAGCCCCAGCTGTCCATTTTATCATGGCTGGGTATTAAAATTGGGGGGGACCACATGCCGTTTTTTAAATTTTAATTTAAATAATAAAAAAACCCACATAGTGTGCCTCTTATTTTGATATACAGAGAAGATAAGCACATGACTGGGGGTTGCAGTCTGTAGCCATATGCTGGGTATCATAATACAGGGGAAACCCTGCGTCAATTTTTCATTTATTTATTTTTACACCACTATATATACGCAGACAATTTGTGTGTTTCCAAGCAGTTAAATACGCTGTAACACAGAGTGAGAGTCTGACTACACCATTGACAGACGCGGAAACAGCCGGTGAGTAGAGGAAACAGTGCATATGACGCACCCACAGGGTCTGGGGGTTTATTAGTCACCGGGCCGATGCAGGGGGTGGAATGTCACAGCAGCTAGGCCTGGCTCTCCAGCGGTGTCAAGAAACGGGGGATGATGATGGGATAGTAGTTATTCGTGACACCATCTGTGGTGTGGGGCTAAAACTTGGAGTCGCCGCTGCAAGAGGTTTTCTCAGGGGGCAGATGGTAGTGCAGCTAGGCTGGTACAGCTCTCCACAGGCAGAGCTCAAGCCTACAAGGAGGTTGGGAGTAGTAGTAATCTTTCAGCGGAGCGCCGGGTTGGAGGCGGTGAAGAAAGGGAGCGACACAGAGGTTGCAATCAAAGTTCTTTACTCACTGAGATGTCACCGCCTTTGGACTGCCGGACTCCGCTGTCATGGGTTCCAGCCAATACCGGATAGTTCGGAGGCCAGAACCGGTGTTTCTTTCTGTGCGTCCTTCCTACTTGCGCTGTGTTTTGTGAGTCCCTGTGGCTTGAAGTTACGCTGGGACTCGAGTCCTTGGATTGGCTCTGTTCCTGTCCCGTATGGCAGGCAGCGTGAGTCCGTTACTGGTGCCGCTCTTTTGTCACGACTTCTGACTCTAGTATGCTACTGTGCCCCGAGCCCTTTGTGTGGGCCTGAAGACTTGAAATTTTCTGCCTGGCGGATTCTGCTGGCGGGATGTGTAGTACCCACCCAGCCTATGGTTTCGCACCCTGTGGTGTGCACTCGGTCCTGAGGGAGCTATGGCACAGCTCTCTCCCCAGCGACCGTATTCTCTCCCCTCCTCACTTGTTCCCCGTCACTGACTAACTCCGACTGACTGAATGTCTATGTGTGTGTCACCTTCTTCCCTCTTATTAGGCTCCACCACCCCGGGTTCCTGTACTAGTGGGCAGGAGGTCCACTACTTTAGTGATGGCCACCCCCTAGTGCCCTACACACATATGCATGAGGGATATTTCGCAGTCATGGAATTAGTGTTACAACAGCACGGAGACTGGTATGTATAATGTGCCTTCATTATTCCTATTTTCTTTCTTTTTCCTTTATTATTTTTAATTATTCAGATGGCCAAATCCAGATAGCTACCCAGAGTTCCCTGAGAACTCCAGCCCCAGGGTTGGCAAACAGACACTAGGTATCCCGTGCGGATCCGGACTCATACAGTCTGTCTTCACCCATCACTAGATTATTAGTGATTAAACAGATGATCTATTACATTTACTGCTCACCTATTTAATCACTACAGTCCCTCATCTGATCCTCTATGCAGCTCTCTTTGACCACATCAGTCTCTCAACTCCAAGCATGGCATCCAGTTTGGCTCTTTTGTCATCTTCATTATGAACCAGGTATTTCACTGACAAGTAGGCAAATAATATCTTGACATGTAATACCTGTTGAAGAGTTAAGGGGGCTTTACACGCTATGATATCGTTAATGTTTTATCGTCGGGGTCACGCCGTTAGTGACGCACATCCGGCGTCATTAACGATATCGCAGCGTGTGACACTTTTGTGCGACCTAAAACGACTGCAAAGTGGCATGAATCGTTTGCCGTGGAGAGGTCGTCCTAAAACCAAAAATCGATTACCTCTCATTAGCGATGTTGTTCCTCGTTCCTGCGGCAGCACACATCACTGTGTGTGAAGCCGCAGGAGCGAGGAACATCTCCTTACCTGCCTCCACCGCCAATGCGGAAGGAAGGAGGTGGGCGGGATGTTTACGTCCCGCTCATCTCCACCCCTCCGCTTCTTTTGGACGTCTACCGTGTGATGTTGCTGTGACGCCGCACGACCCTCCCTCTTAGAAAGGTGGCGGATCGCCAGCCATAGCGACGTCGCAGGGCAGGTAAGCTGTGTGACGGGGAGTGCGATTTTATGCACGACGGGCAGCGATATGCCCGTGTCGCAGAAACGAGGGGGTGGGTACGCACTACAGCGATATCGTTAACGATATCGCTACCGTGTAAAGCCCCCTTTACAGATGTAACTAGACAGTTTTACAGATCATAATAAGGAACACTTTCTGTGCGTTAAATAAATCCTTTCCTGGCCAAATTTGCATGAACTCGAAATATAGCAGATTTGTTAAACACTAGAGGAAAACAAAATCACAAAAAACGTCATACTTATTGATAGAAAGCTTAGTTCCAACAGTTGTCTAAGCGACATGCAGACAAGCGACAATGCTTTGACCTTTTTTTATAAGCTGATTTAAACCCTTTTGTATGAATTGTTTGTAATACTTGTGTTAGGATTTGCTAAGATCCTTCATGAGAGTCTTGAGTCAAAATATCAACTAATACCACATGTTTACTATTTTTATGCAATGCAGTTTGGCTCTTTGACATCAGTGGCTTGTATGTTATCTAGTACGAAGGTCCAGGGTCTGATTGCCCTGCTGTCACTTGTTGCTGTTCTGACCTAATGTCAGACTATGGGATCACCAGTGAGACCGAATTTTGGGACTAGGCCCTTTCAGTTACGAGTACTCGAGTAAGAGAATGTATCCTGGTTGCGAGTATAAGCAATTCGGTTTATTGCAGTTTTCATACACCATTTACAGAAAAAAAGTAACTATACAAGCAAAGTACCAATTAGAGTTTCACTTCTCAGAAGGATGTGATTATAACTTTTAGGCTGGGGCCACACTGGGACTACTGCGATCCCCTTGCATGACAGTTGGCTCATGCTGGCAGTACAGTAGAGCCGAGTGTCATGCGTGTGTCCTTGCGACTGAGGTCCGTTCATACGAGCAGACCTCAGCTGCAGGGGGTGGGCTGGCACTCAGGAGGGGAGGGATTTCTCTCCCTCTCTCCTCCGTAGCCGGCTATTGCCATTCTCGCACTGCACTAGCGGTATACCGGTGTACCGTGAGTGCAGTGCAATTTTTCTGGTTACCCGATGTGTATCATAGTTACCAGTGTACACCGGCTCCGTCACGATCCCAGCAGCGCCACATATAATCTTGCGATGCTGGGATCTTGACGGAGCCCGTGAACGCTGGTAACCATTATACACATTCTTGTAACTAAGGTCCCTTGGTTACCCGATGTGTATCATAGTTACCAGTGTACACCGGCTCCGTCACGATCCCAGCAGCGCCAGACATAACCTTGCGATGCTGGGATCTTGACGGAGCCCGTGAACGCTGGTAAACATTATACACATCGGGTAACTAAGGTCCCTTAGTTACCCGATGTGTATCATAGTTACCAGCGTACACCGGCTCCCGGTACACATGTGCAGGGAGCCGGCATTATACTCCTCTCCCCCCAGGACTACTCCTCCTATTATAGTCCTCCTATTATACTCCTCTCTGAGTATAATAGGAGAACTATTATAGCATGGGGGATGGAGCACGATGGGGGATGTAGCACGATGGGGGATGTAGCACGATGGGCGGTGCGCAGCATAGGGGATGTAGCACGATGGGGAGTGCGCAGCATGGTGGATGGAGCACGATGGGGGTGCGCAGCATGGGGGATATAGCACGATGGGGAGTGCGCAGCATGGGGGATGTAGCACGATGGGGAGTGCGCAGCATGGGGGATGTAGCACGATGGGGAGTGCGCAGCATGGCGGATGTAGCACGATGGGGAGTGCGCAGCATGGGGGATATAGCACGATGGGGAGTGCGCAGCATGGGGGATGTAGCACGATGGGGAGTGCGCAGCATGGGGGATGGAGCACGATGGGGAGTGCGCAGCATGGAGGATGGAGCACGATGGGGAGTGCGCAGCATGGGGGATGGAGCACGATGGGGAGTGCGCAGCATGGGGGATGGAGAACGATGGGGGTGCGCAGCATGGGGGATGGAGCACGATGGGGAATGCGCAGCATAGGGGATGGAGCACGATGGGGGGTGGGCAGCATGGGGGATGGAGCACGATGGTGTGTGCACAGCATGGGGGATGGGTCACGATGG
Source organism: Anomaloglossus baeobatrachus (assembly GCF_048569485.1). Taxonomy (NCBI): domain Eukaryota; kingdom Metazoa; phylum Chordata; class Amphibia; order Anura; family Aromobatidae; genus Anomaloglossus; species Anomaloglossus baeobatrachus. The sequence goes on along the minus strand of NC_134354.1, from coordinate 244,139,902 downwards.
GGGGTGCGCAGCATGGGGGATGGAGCACGATGGGGAATGCGCAGCATAGGGGATGGAGCACGATGGGGGGTGGGCAGCATGGGGGATGGAGCACGATGGGGTGTGCGCAGCATGGGGGATGGGTCACGATGGGGGGTGCGCAGCATGGGGGATGGAGCACGATGGGAGGTGCACACCTCCCCCCAACACACACACACACAACACACCACACACACACTGGGAACCACAAACACCGCCATACACAGACACCCTCACACACAGACAACGCCGCACACACACAACACCCAACACACAAACACCGCGGCATACATAAATATACGCACATACCGCACAAAACACACATTGCACAAAACATACCTCCCCCAAAACACACCACACCCACACAAACCGCACAACACACACAGACACACAATGCTACAGACACACAGCGCTCCACAAACAACGCAACACACGCAACACACATACAACACCGCTCTCACCCCCCGCCACACCCAGACAACACCCAGAACATGTACAGCGCCCTACATAAACACTTGGTAACTACAAACAACATCTATATATATATATATATATATATAACAAAAATCATACATGAACTACACAATACGTAAATTCTAGAATACCCGATGCGTAGAATCGGGCCACCTTCTAGTAATTCAAATTTGTATAGTCATGCAGGAGTTAACCAAAGATAATGAAGCCAGAATGTGAAGCTGCAAAGTCTTATCAGTAATGTTCACACAGAAAGAATGTACAGAAATAAAATGCTCTGTGAGAAATTAGGGAGTAAAAGTACTCCCTGTTTAGCTTCAAGATTAGAGATGCCAACTGTATAATTGGGTGTCTTGGAATACACGAGGCAGTGGATAACGCTGACTCAAAGAGAGCATGTCTGTGTGTTCATTGTCTGTTACATGGATATATCATCACTGGTATACAGCCAAACGAAGACTCCATTAGCAGTCTTCACCAAAAATCTCTACCTTGACAATGCCTGCTGATTTGAACAGACATGTGGGGCTAACATGCGCTGTCACATTTTGACAGCGCAATTCAAGTGGCAAGCAGGTGCGGGTGGATCATGAATACACTCTCGCCTGCTTGCCACTTAGATTGCACTGTCAAAATGAGACAATGCGATTTAAATGGCTGCGATGGAAATCGTGCCATTCTCCGCCACTATTGAGGCCCTGTGACGTGTTGGTTGTCATGATAACTTGGGGTCATGTGACCCCTGATGTGATCATTACATACTTCTGTAAGAGCTGACAAAGTGGCGGCTCTTAAAGGAACAGTGCATTTTTGCTGATCAGAGCTGTACAGCACTGATCAACAGAAATGCACAAGTGATAAGACAGTAGATTCATAAAGTCCTCTAGGGGACTAGTAAAATAAATAAAAAAAATTCAAAAAAGGTTTAAAAATATGAAAAAATAAAAAAGCTAAAAGTTCAAATCACCCCCATTCGCCCCATTGAAAATACATATTTTGTATTGACACTTTCAGAAATGTCCGATCTATAAAAATATAAAATCAATTAATCTGATAGGTGCACGGCGTGGTGAGAAAAAAATTCCAAATGTCAAATTCACGTTTTTTGGTAGCCACAATAATTTTTTAAAATGCTATAAGCAATCAAAATTTAGCATCCACACAAAGATGGAGTAATTAAAAATGTCAGCTCAAGATGCAAAAAATAAGCCAACACTGAGCCCTAGATACTGAAAAATGACAACACTATGGGTCTCAGAAAATAGTGCCAAAAGTGCTGCTCTTTTTTTGAACAAACTCCTGAATTTTTTTAACCCCTTAAACAAAAGTAAATAGTACATGTTTGGTATCAACGAACCTGTACCTATCTGAGGCATCACACCAACACTTCAGTTTCACCATATAGTGAACACTGTGAATAAAATACCCCCAAAACAATTGTGTAATTACCCTTTTCTTGCAATTTCACCACACTTGGAATTTTCTTTACCTTTTTCCAATACATTATACTGTATGGTAAAAATAATGGTTTCATTCAAAAGTACAACTTGTACCACAAAAAATGCCCTCATATGGCAAGATTGATGGAAAATTATAAACGTTATGACTCTCGAAAGAAGGGGAGCAGAAAAATGAAAACGGAAAAAAAAATTGGGGTAAGGGGGTAAGTAAATTATAGAACTAAGAACAATATTACTCATTCTATATCAGTTTTTCCCTTTTGTAAATGATATATATATATATATAGTTGGCAACCACAGAGAGGTTTCTAGCTAATGGGTCAAGTATCCATAAGGGTAATTCTTACTTGCTTCACAAATCCACCCTCAATGTGGACACTGACACCTCATCAGTAGTGGTCATCAATCATCTGGGGCCTACAATAAGTAACAGATTATTCCATATTTAAACTCTTGAAACTTATGCTTTGTAATAACTTAGGTAATGCATATATCAGTTGTCATGATCCAGGCCGGCTTTTCTCTGCTGCTGGTTACACCCAGCTCTGGCCTGGTCATGTCAGGGTTAACTTCTCTTGCCTCGTTCTGGATCCCAGGACGCTATATATTGCCTCTCTACCTATGGCTCAGTGCCAGTGATATTTCTGCCTTGCAGCTTGTATACTGGCTCTGGTGAGTGTTGCCGATCTGTCCTGCCTCCCTGCTACTATGTCCTGACTTTGACCCATCCCCGTTCATTTGCCTGTCCCGGTCCCTGACTTCCCTCTCCTGTCTGTTGTTTATGTTTCCTTCTGCATACCTGATCTCCTGGCTTTCGACTCGGTTCTGTTTTCTGATTTTGATATTGATCCTCCCTTTTCAGTGACTCGACTTTCCTGGCTAGACCCTGACTGTTTGACTACTCTATTGCCCCTGGTGGTTCGCCTGTTAACTGCCTGCTGAAGTTACTCTTCAGCTGCCTTTCCGTTACAGTGTTTCTTTGTCTCTCCTGCACTCTTCTGCTGCCACCTAGTGGGGAATACGCTATATTATGTCTTACCAACCTTTATACAGCGTGACATCAGTGCTTCTATAGCTTTAGTGGGTATAGAAAGTATTCAGACCCCTTTAAATGTTTGCAGCCATTTGGTAAATTCAATAAAGTACATTTTCTTCTCATTAATGTACACTTGGCACCCCATCTTGACAGAAAAAAACAGAAATGTAGAATTTTTTGCAGTACCCGTGCTCATTAGCATATCATATAGGATCTTTAGAACTACTTTATCCCTTTATCTATGCTAATAGATATAGGCATGGTTAGGCAAGGAATAGCAATATGCAGCAAGAACTGATCATGGTTCATTTTAACATGCTTTAGGTACACCGTCTCATTAATGAGGGTAACGTCATATGTATATATACAGAAATAATTGTTATCCTCACCACATGTAATGACACCAACATGTTGAAGACTGATACATAGTCTATTATGAGGAATAAGGCTTGACTGATGGATCTCAGCACTTATTTTGGTGATCAAACCCCTTTTTCTTAAAATCCCTATCGCAGTGTACTACTCATAACACAACTACTCAGAACATCACATATGAGATAAGAAAATATTGCACCAAATATGAAACTTTGAAAAATCCTAATCAAAATATGAGACTGGTTAATATTAAGCAAATGATAGAACTGATAAAAATGTTAACCCTCCTATATAGGAAGGTTGAATTAGATGGACCTAGGTCTTTTTTCAACCTATGTAACTATGTAAATATCACACTCATATACTACAAGCTTGATTAGTTTGTGTGCATAAGGCCTGTTATATATTAATTTAATTTATTTTCTTCTCCAAAATTTGAGCTGCAAATCGGATCAGAAATACTGTAACAATGCTGTTTGCTACATAAAAAAGTATACAAATAGTGACATCTCTAAAAAATCACCACCCCTTTATCTAAACCTGATAATATTGCCATTATTTATAAAGTTGAAACCATATTAAATAGTTTTTCATACATTTTCTCATTATATCTTGCCTTTGTCCTTATTATTAATGAAAATAGTTGCACATGTCAGGGGATCCTTGATCGATTTCACAGTACAGTATAATAAATAGTCATCCATAGCCAACAGCACATCTCTGATAAATTCCGCAACAGAAGAAATTATTCTACCTTCATAATTACATTAATTTCATTAATTCATTTAGTAATAGGATATTCTCTACCGTGAACCCCTAGCCTTATTTCCATAAATTACTGAGCTCTGTGTTTTTTCTTGGACACATTTTCATGGCTCAGCAGAGCGGTGTCAGAGGCCCAATCTTGTCTGATATGGGATCCATGTACAGACTTTCTTTCAGCCTTTTAATTAACTCCTACATTCAGATGGGTGTCACATAAGCCTGGCTTCTCTACGTAGGGGCTGATACAAATTAGCAGATTTCACTAATGCAAATTACAGGAAGTTATCATTAGGAACAGCGTGTGCCTGCTGATTACTTCATCATTTAGGCGTAAAGTGGGCTCAGTCTGCCACTGCGTTAAGACAGAGAGGACAAATGGCACACTTAGAATGTGACAGCCTGCTTACGTTGCAAGATGTTTTCAAGATAAAGATAAATGTGTTAAAATGAGGTTGTGGTAAAATGACTATTACAAAAATGACTAAATGATACAAAGTGCAAAATAAGTTAGAAGTGATCTTGTATGTATGAATGGATATGCTGTATATTGCTATTATAGCAATCACAAAGAAAGATAAAATACAAGCAAACATAGGATGAGAAGATCCTTAACTAGACGTTTAGAATTCAGTCTATAACTTCCTTTAAAATATGACTTTCAGGACTTAAAGGGACCTGTCAGCTTATATCTCAATTAAAAATGTAGATGCAATGTGCCGGTCATGAGAAACCTGTTTAAAAATGCAAGATCACTAAATTGCGGGGTGCAGGGAAGGGTGAGCGGGGAATGCTAGACGAAGCTTGAAATGGCCGTCGTCCGGATGTTCCTCACTCCCTCTTCCCTGCACCCTGTAATTTGGTGATCTTGTGGATTTAAAATAAAGAATCGTGGACATAAATGGTGAGCACTACTGCTTCAATTCCTTTTATTATTTCATTGTAATGAGCTTTTACTCTGTGCAGCACACTGCCTGTAGTCCACCCTCCGGGGTGCAGGGAAGAGGGAGCGAGGAACGTCCGGACAATGGCCGTTTCAAGCTTCGTCTGGATGTTCCCCATTCACCCTTCCCAACACCCCGCAATATAGTGATCTTGCATTCTTAACAGGTTTCTCATGACTGGCACATTGCATCTACATTTTTAATTGAGATTCAAGTTGTTTTTACGTCATCAAACTGCTTCCATATAGAAAAATTTGCTGACAGGTCTCTTTAAGTCCTGGAAGTCATAGACTGAATTCCAATTCTTTTTGTTATCAGTAACATTGTTGCTAAGTGGAGCCAGTGGGCAAGTGATTAGTGCTGGAAATCTACATTGTTGCATAAGAAAACTAATACATAAGCCAAACAGTCGGAAAGTGAACTGAGGCAGTGCCAGTGCAATAGATGGCATTTTTCTTTTGCAGCGCTGGGGTCCTGGATCCAAATCCCACTAAGAACAACATCTTCAAAGAGTTTGAGTGTTCATCCAATATATTTATGAGTATTGTAAAGCATTTTGTCTGAATTTTCATCCAGTGCATAAAAGTGTTTTACATGTCCATTTACATGGACGGGGTTATCCTGCAGTTTCCTGCATAGAGTGTGGCGAGCATGCTAGCTAAGGAACCTGTTAATAAAGAGTGCAAAGTGCTAAAAGAATACTGTGGTCCCTTCGTTCTCAGTAGTACTATTAAGGGTCCCTGATATTCAGCATATTGCTTTATTTTGAAAGACAGGAATAGATTTTGAATCTGTCTGGTGTCAGTGGAAGTATTAGTATACCAATCCTTATTGGCTGGGCTGCACAATTACAGCAACCATTCTGTTGCTTGCATATAAAAGCATTCAAGTAATGTCATGCTGGTCTCTTTCCAGCGAGACTCGCCCTCATTTAAACAGATGTTTTTCCTTTTAGCATCTGAGGGGTTAATGCTTATTTTGCAAATTTGCTTAGAGCCATTCCCTCGGGTCCTATAAGTTACTAATTAGGCTGGGCCTTTCAAAGGTCCCAGCATCCTTCACACAGGGCTGGTTATTTTCTCTCCTCAGTTTACAGAGACAACCTGTGTGTGTGGTTGTACCTTTTCCAGTTCCAGTAGACTTTTGCAAACAAAGAGTAGTTTGCAGAAGCAATTGTAGATTTTGTTATTTCTATTTTATTTTTGGTGTTTTCCCCTGGAGGTGTCCTACTGAACAAGTAGGGGGTCTCTAGACCAGGGTCCGTGTAGGAGACAAAAACAGGTCGGAGAGTCATGCCTCGCTACCTTCAAGTGTACCTCAGGCTTGAGGACAAGTCAAGGAACTCTAGCCTACAGGGTAAGAGTAGTTCCCAGTCCCTGGGTAGAAACCTTATTCCATGACATAATAACCAGCCCACCATTTTTTCGGTTCCATTATGGATCCTGCTGCACCTGCTTTTGCTGACCTTGTGCGGGTGGTGAACTCCCTGCACACAGCATTCGTGCAGCAAATGCAGCACATCTTGGGACTCTTGGTATTCGAGCCCCAGATGCCACTCCCTGACAGGTTTTCAACGGGTCGGGACAAATTCTTCGTGTTCCGGGAGTCTTGTAACTTGTATTTTAGACTCCGTCCCTGATCATGAGGGAATCCAAGGGAATCCCCAAGCCTGGGCTTTCTCTCTGCCGGCCGATTCCCCAGCTTTGCGGTCGGTAGAGGAGTTTTTCACAGCTCTCGGGTTGGTGTATGGCGATCCAGATGGCGTCTCTTTGGCGGACTCCAAGCTCCGCCAACTCCACCAGGGAATGTGACTAGTGGAGGAGTACTGCTCGGAGTTCTGGACATGAGCCACAGATACCCACTGGAATGACTCGGGGTTGAGGAGTTATTTCTGCTGTGGGTTGTCTGGTAGGCTTCAAAACTCCATGGTGCAGTACTCCGTCTCAGAGTCATTGGAGGCCGCCATGTCGCTTGCCATCCAGATCGAGAGGTGCTTTAGGGAGCGTCGGACCAGTTCCCTGTTTCTCGTACTCCCTATGGAGACGGCCCCGCAGGTGGAGGAGGATGAACCCATGCAGTTGGGGGGGATGTCCTCTCGTCATACTCCACCTGCAGTCCAGTGTGGGTTGGGAGTTTGTTTCTTCTGTGAGAGGAGTGGGCATTACATCAGGTCCTGTCCTGCCATCACCACCATGTTACCATCTAGAGAGCCGTGTCCCCCTGGTCGTGTGGGAGGTATCGACCAGGGCATCCATTTGTCCTCCATGCTCCCTTCTCTCCCGGTTCATTCCCCACCGGGGCAGAGTAGGGTTAGTGGTCCCACTTCTCGGGGTTAGGTCCGCCTCCCCGAAAGTGTGGTTCCCAGGCCGGTTTTGCCCAGCGTTCTGCTTGCTGGCAGACCACTCTCTCCTAGTTGTGTGGGGGATTACGTCCAAGGAGTGTGTGTGTCCTCCATCTTTCTCTCTCTCCGGGACGCAGAGGGGGAAAGCTTACCACTCCTAAGGCTTTCGGCCACCTGCCTGTGTGCAAGGTCCCTGTGGCGCATTTCCCAGGTGTGCCTTGCTCCTTGGCAACTGCGGTGGAATTGTCTCCCTAAGGTCCCAGGGAGGAGGGTGGCCTGAGTGTTTATGTCTCCCCTGGTATTCCTGCACTTCCAGGTAGTGAATTTGTACGGATGCCTGTGAGTACCGTGTCTGTAGGTCGCATGTGCCGTCGCAGACAGCGGGGCTGAACTAATAAATGGACAGGTTAAGACCTGGTTGTGGGTGACTGCTTTTGGCTACCCACTAGTGCCATTCAGTGACAGGGTCAGGCTGGGGTGGTTGGCTCAGGGTTTCTGGGTCCGTATTGTGTGGCTGAGGTGTTGTGCCCCTCAACGGTCTGGTTGGAGTTGACCCCCCAATGCTTAGTGCCCTTGCAGTTTTTCTGGTCTCCCGACTCCGGAGATTCGTTGCCTCTTCGGGGTTTCCATTTTTTTTTCTGTCCGCATTAGTCCTCCCCTTCTTGGTCGGGTGGTTGTGCCTGATCTTGAGCATCCGGTCACTGCTCGTTAATGCAAGGGTACTGTCACGCTGGTCTCTTTCCAGCAAGATGTCTCCTCATTTAAACGGACATTGTTTCCTTTTAACATCTGAGGGGTTAATGCTTCTTTTGCAAGTTTGCTTGGACACATTACCTCAGGTGCTATAAGTTACTAATTAGGCTGGGTCTTTAAAAGGTCCCAGCATCCTTCACACAATGCTGGTTATTTTCTCTCCTCAGTTTAGAGAGACAACCTGTGTGTGTGGTCGTACCTTTTCCCAGTTCCAGTAGCCTTGTACAGACCAGGAGTAGTTTGCAGAAGCGATTGTAATTTTTGTTATTTCTATTTTATTTTTGGTGTTGTCCCTTGGAGGCGTCCCACTGAATAGGTAGTGGGTCTCTAGACCAGGGTCCGGGTAAGAGCCAAGGACAAGTCGAAGGGTCATGCCTCGCTACCTTCAACCATACCCGTGGCTTGAGGGCAAGTCAGAGAACTCTAGCGTACAGGGTAAGAGTAGTCCCCTGTCCCTGGGTAGCAGCCTTACTTCGTGACAAGTAATGGAAGTATGTTTTTGGGCATATGATACATTTAGTGAATAGTCATGAGCAAGCACTAAAGTGCTCGTGTGCTCATTACTCGAATTGAGATAGTCAGACGCTCAGATGAGCTCACTTCGAACATGGACTATAGTGGAACCTCGTGGAAACATGTTTGATAATAAATTGGTGAACAAGGGATAGTGTGGGGGAGTATTTATTCAAATAAACTATTTTTTCCTGGTGTGTGAATTGTTTTTTTTTATTACTAGGCTAGTAATGCGGGTGTCTGATAGACATCTCTCCATTAATAACACCTGTGCTTGATGCCAGCTGACATTACACAGCTGACAGCAACCCCCCAAAATATTACCCCGATTGCCACTGAACCAGGGCAATAGGGAAGAGCAAAGAAAATTGCCAGAATTGGCACATCTAATGTGATCCGCCAAGTTTAAGGTGACTGCAGGTATATATTATTAGCCTGGGAATAGCCAAATAACCATGGACCTTCACAGCCTGATAATATCAGCCAGCTTATCAGTCTGCTTTACATTGCCTGGTTATAAAAAATAGGTGGTGATTTCAAGCCATTATTTTTAAATTATTTACTATTTACTAGGTTAAACAAGGCTAAAAACATCCTTTATTGCGACATGAAAATCACTGATAGGTGCAAATGTACAATATACAATGTACTACAATAGCAAATAAACACTGCCTACATGCCAACTCTAATCTAAGCTCTCCCTCCTAGATCAACTCTCCCTGAACTACTTCCAGAGGTAAGTGTATCCAGCATATAAGACCTAATGATGAGATGTGGCCTACTAATCACAGTAATGCCATAGAGCCAACACTCTCTTGCCTGTACACATGCTAGAGCTAGAACAAGTATCTGATTTAACATTAGCAGTGACAGCAGTATATTTGTCCTGATGGACCAGATGTCATATTATCTGCTGTGCCAACCTTATAAACTACTGCAAACAGAGAAATTCTGCCCTTTCTCTGGCAAATATCCTGAGCTCCAATATTATACATTTTGGGGAACCTCTGTCTCAGCAGATTGAACCACTGGCAAGAACTGGCATAGTTTGCTCCTGGTGTACTTTCCTGTCCAGCCTACAGTGTACTGTCAGAGAGGGTAGTCAGCACCCCTGGTGGGTTTTTCCACTAAAGTGTTTCATGGCCAGCTTGGAAAACCTGAATTTTGTCAAATTGAATCAATCATGGATCAGTGCTGACTTTAATTTTCCTGCCATTGACCAATACCCAGGTAGGCATATATAACAACTGCTGGGGCTGTCAGTGTTGGACCTAAACTACTGCTGCTGGCAATCTTCATACAGTATGGGGGGCTAAGAGGGCTATCACGTAGTATGGAGCCTACGCAAAGCTATCATATGTTTGCTACTGGGGGTCATCATATAGTTAGAGGACTATCATGCAATGTGTGGCTGCTACTAGTAGAAATCATACATTGATGAGGTTGAACTTTGGGGTCCATCATACATTTTGGGAGGTCACTGGATGCCATCATACATTTTGTGGGGCTACTAGAGGCCATCATATAGTGTGTGAGAGCTGTCATCCAATGTGTGATGGGGCTATTACGAACCATTATGTAATGTTGAAGGCTACTGAGGACAATCATACAGTATGTGGCTATTAGGGGCCATTATACAGCGTGGGGGGGGTTACTGGGTGGAATCATGCATTTTGGGAAGCTATTGGGCCATCATGCATTTGAGGGGTCTACTGGCTGCCACTACAGTGTGTTTGGGCTATCATACAATGTGTTTGTGCTACTTCCCACCATCATATTGTAGGGGGCTACTGGGGACTATCATGCATTTTGAGTGCTACTGGGGGCCATCATGCATTTTGGGGGCTATTGAGAGCCATCATAAAATGTAGAGGTGCTACTGGGGGCCATCATATAGTGTGGGGCCACTGGGAACCATTATGCAGAGTGGCTCTATCATGCAGTATGGTGGTTCATGGGAACCATTATGCAGTCTGGGACTACTGTGGTTCCCATCATACCTTGTGTAGGGAGCTGTGACACAATATGATGTGTATGATGGGAAATATATATGGGGAGACTTAAGAGACATTATTTAATTTTAAATGTGCACTTACTACACTAGGCAACAACATTTCAAAATTTGTCAGAAATCAAATTAGTCATTTCTTAATGAGTTTGATGTGCTGAATTTAAATATGACAAAGAAAAACTGCTATATGGCTCTAGTTTCTATGTAATCAAAAGAGTTTGCATTTTACTGTTACGTAAATTAATAAATAATTATAACATGTAGTTATTACTTCTACAAATATATAACTGCACATGTTTTGTCAAACAAATTGTATTAGATGTATTCAGAGAAAACTCAAGTATATTTAAATCTACTATATAATTAACTAGCTGTAGTACCCAGGCATTGCCTGGGATAGTAACTGTCTCTCTGTCTCTCTCCCAGTCTCTGCCTGTGTGTTGCTGTCTGTCTGTCTCTCTGTCTGTCTCTTTCCTTGTCTGTCTGTGTCTATGTCTCTGTCTGTTTCTATCTCTCTGTCTGTCTTTGTATAAGTCTATCTGTCTCTTTTTCTGTGTCTCTAAGTCTGTCTGTCTCTCTCTATCTCTGTGTCTCTCTCTTTCCCCAGCTGTCTCTTTCCCCATCTGTCTCTTTCAAGGTCTGTCTCTTTCCTTGTCTGCCAGTCTCTGTTTGTCTTTTTCAAGGTCTGTCTCTATCTCTCTGTTTCTTTCCCCATCTGTCTCCCCGTCTCTTTTCCTGTCTCTTTCCCTGTCTGTCTTTGTCCAACTCTTTGTGTCTTTTCCTGTCTGTCTCTTTCCCTGTCTGCCTGTCTCTGTCTGTCTCTTTCCATGTCTGTCTCTATTTCTCTGTCTCTTTCCCCATCTGTCTCTATCAAGGTCTGCCTCTTTCCCCATCTGTCTTTGTCTGTCTCTCTGTCTGTCTCTTTCCCTGTCTGCCTGTCTCTGTCCCTGTCTGCCTATCTCTGTCTGTCTCTTTCCCCATCTGTCTCTTTCTAGGTCTGTCTCTTTCCCCATCTGTCTCTTTCCCTGTCTGTCTCTTTCCCAATCTGTCTCTTTCCCTGTCTGTCTCTTTCCCAATCTGTGTCTGTCTCTTTCACCAACTGTCTCTGTTTGTCTCTCTGTCTGTCGCAATCTCTCTGTCTCTTTCACTGTCTGTCTCTGTCTGTCTCTCTCTCTGTCTTTCTCTCTATCTGTCTCCCCACTGATATCATATTACCTCACACATAAGCTTCTTATACTAACAATGTCCTTTGTTCCTATAGCAGCCAATCACAGCTTCTATTAATAATCTATAGTTCCAGGCTTCATTCACTTTAATGGTGGCAGGTTTTTTGGAGAGTAACTGTAAAGCACGGGGCTAAATTTTCCT